>NW_011494677.1:9012221-9042284 GCF_000754665.1 Bison bison bison | reverse complement strand
ATGGCAGACACGCACCATGGAAACAGCTGTACAAGTTCTTCATGTAACACATTGGAAGATAATATAGAATGTGTGTAAATGTCTCAGAGTATCCTGGAGTAGGATCCAGACGTGTGTGTAAATGTCAACAGACCTCAAATCTCGTTTGTTGCTGTCCTTGGTGCTCTGAGGGCAATCGCAGCGGCTCTGACAGACCCTGTGGTGGGTCCATCCCTACTGACACACGTCTCTTGATGCTTTTGCTCTGGGAAGGTCACCCACTCCTACTGGGTTCATCTCCCAGGCCTCTCAGGCTCAGTGCTGTCAGGTCTCAGCCTCTAAGCTGCAGATGTTTGTCATCTCAGCTTCCCTGAGAGTAGCTGATGCCCAAACTCCATCCTGCATGCATTTGGAATGAAAACATATTTTGTACTTGTCCCCGCGATCATGAATTATAGAATCATAAATCGGAAAGGAACCTCAGAGTTGTCTATTCCAATCTCTCATTTGACTAATGAGTAGGGTGACTGGTTTGTCTGGACAGTTTCAATTTATGCCTCCTGTCCCGACACAGTTATTAACAGCTCCCTCTTTTACTCTCAAATGTATCCTGATGTGGACAATAAATTATATGGTCTCCCCATAGCCGAGGCCAGAATACACACCCAGGTATCCAGAGTTTTTATTTTTTTTAATTAGTAGTGTGCAGTCTCTTTTACCTTAGAGATATCCCTTTAGAGCAATGCTTCTTAACCAAAATCACCTGGATAGATGTTCCAAAACACAAATGCTTTGACCCTAATCAACTTTCAGGGTGGGGGTTGAACACAAGTCTTATGACGGAATCCCCAAGGCAATCCAGATGAACATCTCTGATTCAGAGCCACTGCTTAGAGAAAAGAGGGGGTTAAGAAAGTTGCGGCACCTCCAAAACTGTGTGGCAAGATGTACTATTTCAGCGCTAATAAATCTGACCAACAATTCACCAGACTCTAAGGTTTCATCGTGGATTCCTCCATTTTGGTTTTGTATATACTGTGTGACTTTGAAATGAGGTTAAACAAGAAGCTAAAAAGCCCAAAGGAGCCTGTTCTCCTGCAACTCTAGGAGACATACAGGAAGACTTCTTTGATCCATAGAGGTTTCCTTTCAGCTTGACTTCCTCCTTCATACTGACCACACCATGCAGTCAGGGGTCAAAGAGCTAGGTAAGCATAGATTGTCTTCACACTGTAACAGATGACGATTACAGCCTAAGGGTGGCTTTGAGATGGGCTAAAAAGTGATGCCAACCACCAGCAACATGGAGCCGATAACCAAAGAGATTTAGTAAAAGGCAGGAGTGCTTCTCACATTTTGGCCAGGAAGAAAAGAAATGGGCAGAAATGACTCCATGCCAGGAAGGAGAAGTGAACCACAGCTGGAAGCCCAAGAGAAGGAAGAGTAGTGATTAATCAGTGTTTGAAAGCCATCTGCTTTCCTTGGCTGCGGAGTTCAGGCCAGCAGCACTGGCTACAGATGCTTGAAAGTGGGCTGGGTGCCGGAAAAGGGATAGTATTTACCTGTTAATTCACTGAAGATTCATCTTCCACAAGACTGGAGCTGTGTGAAAGTGCATGCTTATTTAGGGCAACACAAGTAGGTCCCAGCCACCCACCCACACATACCAAAGGAGTCACCCCAACATGGTGATTGTTGGTGGTCATGGTCTTGCCTTTTCATTATAGTCCTAACCACCAGGACAACATACCACCCCAAAAAGGAACAACATGAAAAGATGTTCAGCATCACTAATTGTTAGAGAAATGAAAATCAAAACTAAATGAGCTAAGACCTCACATGGCTCAGAATGGCCATCATTTAAAAATCTACAAATAACAAATGCTGCAGAGGGTGTGGAGAAGAGGGAACCCTCCTACATCATTGGTGGGAATGTAAACTGGTACAACGACCATGGAAAACAATATGGAGGTTCATCAGAAATACTGAAAATAGTGTTGACAATGATCCAGCAATCCCACTCCTGGGCATATACCTGGACAAAACTATAATTTGAAAAGATAACCTGCACTTGAATATTCATAGCAGCACTATTTACAATAGCCAAGACATAGAAACAACCTAAATGCCCAATGACAGATGAATGAATAAAGAAAATGTGGTGTATTGTGGAATACTACTGAGCCATAAAAAAGGAAATCATGCCCTTTGCTGCTACATGGATAGACCTATGGATTATCACACTAAGTGAATTAAGTCAGAAAGAAAAAGACATATAGCATATGATAGCACTTATATGTAGAATCTAAAATATTAACACAGATGAACTTATCTATGAAACAGAAACAGACACATGGGTACAGAGAACAGACTTGTGGTTCCTAAGGGGGAGGGAGGGTGGGAGAGGGATGGATTGGGAGTCTGGGACTAGCAGATGCAATCTATTATACATAGAAAGGATAAACAACTAGGTCCTATTGTACAGCACAGGGAACTATATTCAATACCCTATGATAAACCATAATGGAAAAGGATATGAAAAAGAATATATATATGTAACATTGAATCACTTTGCTATACAGCAGAAATTAACACAACAGAGCAAATCAACTATATGTCAATAAAATAAATTTAAAAATAAAAGGAGCAAAGGAAACTTGTTGGGAAGACACTAATTTTGGAGAACATACTTAGTAAGATCACTGAATTGGGAAACCTGGGTTCCAGCCCCCTCGGCCACTCAAGAGCCCGGTGGCCCTGGCCGAGTCATTCAGTATCACAGTTCTTCTCTTTCCTCATCCATAAAATAGGGACACTTCGCATGGTGCCTTTTAAGCTGTTCAGTGCTGTGCAATGATGGCTCCCCCCCAACTCTGGCAACTATACTTCCACATCCTCCCAGCATGTTGTACGAGAGAAAGATAGTGCAACTTGCTGGACAAGGAAGAAAAGCGGTCCATTATGACAATGACCTAGAAAATCTTAACAGTCAGAATTACCGGGAAAAATTATGGAGAACTGGGACACTGCCCTTTCCACTGTCAAATGAGGCAGACATAATGAGGGCTGAGAGAACTGAGAAAGGAAGGCATTAGAGCCCAGACTTAATTTGACAATTTAAGTGACTCCTCTCCCCTTCCTTCGCCTTCCCCACTTTTACAAATAGCACCGGGTGACACAGGCTTTTAGCTTCACCTGCCTCAGACTTGTTCTGCTACACTTCCGGGGTGGAAGGGGTAATTATCTTCCCTCACCCCTGCTTTTTTGCATTACATAGAATGATTAGAGACTAAACTTCTCATCTCTGGAAGCCCTTCACATTAAAGGGTGAGATGTCCTGAGATGCCCCCACTGACTCATGCACGTGTATGCAGCCTGCCAGCATAGACGTCTTTGTGGGCAGGCAGGGTAGGAAGAGGGCTTCCCTGGTGGCTCAGTGTTAAAGAATCTGCCTGCCAATGCAGGAGATGTCGGTTCAATCCCTGGGTGAAGTAGATCCCCTGGAGAAGGAAATGGTAACCCACTTCAGTACTCTTGCTGGGAAAATTCCATGGACTGAGGAGCCTAATGGGCTGTAGTCCACAGGATCGCAGAAGAATCATATGCAACTTAGCGACTAAACAACAAAGGCAAGAAGGTGCTGACAGACACGAGACTCAGAAATATCTGGGGTTTTCTTCAAGAAACAGGCTAGTGCTGTCCTGAAAACAGGGGTGCACGTGTGGTTTCACTCTGGATTAAAGACGTTCTTGAATTTGTTCAGTATTGAGATACTTTCTCCATTCCCATAGCTAATGCTGGCGTAGCTACCTTATAGCAGATGTCTAATGTTGCCTGCAGCCATACTTTGGGGCAGAATTTGGCAGGAATCATTAGAGGTGCTTTAACCATTTCATTGCCAAAACAAGGAGAGGACCCTGCCAAGAACACCCACATATTAGCTTATTTGCATATGGGCACAAGGTGTTAGCCTTCTATTGCTTCCCAAATTTATCCTTGAAATCTTCCCAAAGGGCATTCCTAAGCATGCAATATGGAAAGACCTGCAATATGGTCCTTAGAGCTGGAGGACCACCAGCAATTCTGCACCTGCTACAGTACACGGCCTGCATCTTTTTACAGAAGGAATGCCTTGCAATTTGTAGGGGGAAGGAAATCCCTTTCATTATGCCATAGAACCCAAAGAGCCACATGTGTAGGACTGCCAGCTGTTTTCAGGAAAGGTGAAAATATACATATCCTCACCCCATCTGTGCAAAGATCTTCATTGTTTTAGAAATTCTCTAGAACGCAAATCTAAGCCCACAGTTCTGAACAGTATACTCATCTACACTCATCAAGGAGACAAAGAGGAAAATAAGGTAAAACAAATGCAGTTCCTCAGGGACTGAAAACAACAAATACTACAGACCTACAAGGTCATTGAATTACATCAAGTGAGTGTTCTTTCTGCCGCTTTCATGCTGTTTCATGCAAGTATGGCTTACAAATTCATTTTTACATGACAGAATTACATTCTGTAATTCCAAACTACAGAAACATTTATAAGGCAGAGAGTGGTCTTGGCTCTAAAAAGGGAGGGAGCAATAATGGTGTTTTAGATAAAAAATTATGTTTTCATTAGTGATTCATCCACTTAAGCAATCAATATTTTAGGAGACTTCTAGGTTCTGGGATGTAGAGATGATTCAAGCCACACAAAATGATACAGTCTCTGCTCTCTGCTCTCTGGCTTGCAGAAGAAAAAGGTGAAGAGGGACATGGAAAGGCATGGAACGACGGAGAGACAGGTGAAGGCAGATGGAAAATCAGAGAGTGGATAAACATCTTTTAGCACCAAGCGTAGACCTGGGAGAGAAATATAAGCCACTAACTGCTGTGGGATACTGGCCAATTCATTCAATCTTTTTAGGCTTATGTTTTCTCATCTGTTAAAAGCTATGTTTTTTAATGGATTGGAAGAATTATATGATTAAATTAATTCTTTGAAGCTCTAGACACAAGAAAGCTTGATATGCACATAAGGGGAGTTTATTCACTTAACAAATATGAACAGCTGTCAAGACTGTGCCATATATATTGCATACAATTATAAGAAAAATTTATACCATCTCTGGGTCTTACGGGGCTCACAATATCATGAAAATCCTCAAACATGGGCTAGGATCACGGATGGGATTTTTGTAAGAAAACGTCAAATGCATAATAGAACGTAGTAATGCAATGTTCAGGTTCAGAGGAGACCCGGAGTCTGACTTGTATCCTAATTCCAGCTCCACCATTGAACAGCCTTAGACTTTGGGGCATTTACTTCTCAAAGCCTTCATTTTCTTATCTGTAAGACTGAAGCATCACTGACTCAAAGGACATGAATTTGAGCAAAATTTGGGAGATAATGGAGGAAGGACAGAGGAGCCTGGCATGTTGCAGTCCATCAGGTTGCAAAGAGTAGGACACGACTTAGCACTTGAACAAGACGCTTGGAGCTAACAATGCTGATTTAGTACTGTTCGAGAACTGAATGAGATAATGCATGGTGAGGGCTTCCCACAGTCACTTGAACACAGTAAGCATTCTATAAACTACAGCTCTTGTAATCATCTTTGAAAATCCTCCCAATTCTGAAATTTCTTGACCTGGTCTATTTTAATCTTAAAGGTCTAAGTAGAAGAGACAGTGGCACACAGCCATCTGAGCTTCTGAGGAAGGCATACTGGGAGCATGTGTCTGGTGTTGAAGATAATGATTTTTCACTTCATTAAAACCCTGTACAGGAACTAGGAGATACATAAATGCTTAAAATTCACATTTCTACATGTTGGTAGCTTATTTCCTTCTTAGTTGATTAGAGTAAGCATTCAGTTCTGTTCAGTCGCTCAGTCGTGTCTGACTCTTTGCGACCTCAAGGACTGCAGCACGCCAGGTCTCCCTGTTCATCGCCAATTCCCAGGGTTTACTCAAACTCATGTTCATTGAGTCAGAGATGCCATCCAACCATCTCATCCTCTGTCATTCCCTTCTTCTCCTGCCTTCAATCTTTCCCAGCGTCAGGATCTTTTCCAATGAGTCAGTTCTTCGCATCAGGTGGCCAAAGAATTGGAGTTTCAGCTTCAGCATCAGTCCTTCCAATGAATATTCAGGACTGATTTCCTTTAGGACGGACTGGTTGGATCTCTTTGCAGTCCAAGGGACTCTCAAGAGTCTTCTCTAACACCACAGTTCAAAAGCATCAATTCTTCGGCACTCAGCTTTCTTTATAGTCCAACTCTCAAATCCATATATGACTACTGGAAAAACCATAGCTTTGACTAGACAGACCTTTGTTGGCAAAGTAACATCTCTGCTTTTTACTATGCTATCTAGGTTGGTCATAACTCTTCTTCCAAGGAGTAAGCATCTTTTAATTTCATGGCTGCAGTCCCCATCTGCAGTGATTTTGGAGCCCCCCAAAATAAAGTCTCTCACTGTTTCCATTGTTTCCCCATCTATTTGTCATGAAGTCATGGAACCAGATGCCATGATCTTCGTTTTCTGAATGTTGAGCTTTAAGCCAACTTTTTCACTCTCCTCTTTCACTTTCATCAAGAGGCCCTTTAGTTCTTCGCTTTCTGCCATAAGGGTGGTGTCATCTGCATATCTGAGGTTATTGATATTTCTCTCAGCAATCTTGATTCCAGCTTGTGCTTCATCCAGCCCAGCATTCCTCATGATGTACTCTGCTGCTACTGCTAAGTCACTTCAGTCATGTCCGACTCTGTGCGACCCCATATACGGCAGCCTACCAGGCTCCCCCATCCCTGGGATTCTCCAGGCAAGAACACTGGAGTAGGTTGCCATTTCCTTCTCCAATGCATGAAAGTGAAAAGTGAAAGTGAAGTCGCTCAGTTGTATCCTGCATATAAGTTAAATAAGCAGGGTGAGAGTATACAGCCTTGACATATTCCTTTTCCGATTTGAAACCAATCTATTGTTCCATGTCCTGTTCTAACTGTTGCTTCCTGACCTGCACAGAGATTTCTCAAGAGGCAGGTCAGGTGAGTGAGTATGAATCAACAAATAATGAGACTTGTCATAATTGCTTTATGTGTACTTGGATCCCATCATTTGTTACTCTGTGAACTCTAACAATCCATCATTTAATTGGCTTATCCTTCAAAAAGAACAGGTTTCTTTTCTAATATAGTATTTTGCTTAAAAAGGTTTGGATGATTCATTGTAACTAATTATGTATTTTAGCTGAAATAAGAATGTTTTCAAATAACCTAGAAAATACACAGGCAGGATATATCAAAGAAAAATAGTTTGGGGTGTGAGTTCACCTAAAACAATAAATCCTAAACTTCTATTACAAATGTATACTATTTTCCTTTAAATTAGGAAATTAAACTATTTTTCCCCATGGATTTACTCAAAAAGATTTTCTTAAGCATAATCTTCTCAGACTAAAAGGATTTTTTTAAGATTAACTTTTAAGGTGCTCTTGAGATTTGCATAAATCTCCTTTAATAATAAATTCCTGTTCAGCTATTCTGGTTCTCTCTATATTTGGAACCATTCCCCTCTTTAATACCTTTTGTCTTTTCAGTCATTTTTACAGAGGGTTAGGTAATAAAACCACAAAGAACTTATCCCACTGAAATTTCCCTGAAACATTTGCCTTTCTCAGAACGGATTGTTTTATGAGCATATTTTATCCACTTGCATAAAACAGTAAGACAAATTTTCCTTCAAAAAGAAAATAGGTTGCATGCATCTTTAACTTTAGCATTTCAATTAGAATAAGCAATAACATGCTTTCAAAATACTAGACAGGT
Organism: Bison bison bison; assembly: GCF_000754665.1. Classification (NCBI taxonomy): domain Eukaryota; kingdom Metazoa; phylum Chordata; class Mammalia; order Artiodactyla; family Bovidae; genus Bison; species Bison bison. The sequence continues at coordinate 9,034,491 of NW_011494677.1, read as the reverse complement.
AGCCCATGTGCTGGTTATTTCATTTTGATCATATAATTGTGCCTAATATATGGAACGGGAAGTAGTGGAGGACAGAGGAGCCTGGCGGGCTACAGTCGACAGGGTCGCAAAGAGTCAGACACAACTGAGCACGTGGCACGACCCTTTCTTCATGCCATACAACCCATGCCTACCCAAAGGGTCACTAACCCAGCTCGATCTACACATCACACACCAAATTTTGAATTTTCATAAGTTTTGTAGAGCCAACCTTCATCTCACCTCTAAAATCTTTCCGGCATCGGTGTTTTCCAATGAGTCGGCTCTTCATGTCAGGTGGCCAAAGTATTGGAGTGAATAGGAAAATACTACCTGTATTTCCAAGTCCTTTACTGTTCTGTCACTACAGCGACAATAATGGTAACAGGTAACATATTGGCCCCCTGCCGTCAGGTTGCTCAAAATCAGATGAGTGCACAAACTTCTGTGGGTGAATGGGATAAGAAATATCCCATTACAACTATGTCTAGATATTTATTTTTTGCCCCTCAAAGGCATTTCTGAAAAAACAGCAGTTGCAGAGGTGCCTAGCCATTTCGCTGAGAAAAAAATCAAGCGTATGGGCCCCTAATAGCCAGATGTGTTTCTAGACTTTTCTTTTCCATGGGCCACAGGAGTTCAAGCTGCCCATTATGCTTTCCAGCTAAAGTGACTCTCCAACTTTCTCTTCTCATTCAGCCCTTTCCTCCTGTCACGTTTCCCATACCCAAGGATCTCCAAGGAAGATCTTCGTGCTGATAATTAGGGTTGATGTATTCATAGGGCTTTATTTTCCCATCAGATCATCCCATCTGAGGCCAACATTCCTTTTGAAGTCTGGAGAATCTGAAGCTTGGAGGAGCTGAACAACTCCCAGAGAACAGAGCCTCTGGGAATAAAACTTTAGAATGATCTTAAGATCATTAGCACTCACTTTCCTCCTTGCTCAAAGAGTATCTCTTTGGAAAATCTTTGGTGGTGAAAGTCATTAATGATCACATATAAAACCCTAATTAATCAAAGTATGAATCCAATTCTTGATGAGCTCTTTTCATCCCCATTAGATTTGGAGTTTGCAGAAATCTGGACTATTTTAGCCCATAACAAAAGGTGGATATGCTATAATGTTGAAGTCTGAATCACTGGAGCTATCTTTTCATTGCATTCAATTCCTGGTGACCTTGCATGAGTCATTGTTCAACACTGAGGATTTCAAATGCAGTCAAAAAGGAGCAATGAATGTTCATCTTTTGCTACCAACTCCTCAAAAATGTCATGTGTGAGTGCTCAGTCATGTCCAACTTTTTGCAACCCCCATGGATTGTCGCCCACCAGGCTCCTCTGTCCATGGGATTTCCCAGGCAAGAGTACTGGAGTGGGTTGTCATTCCTTTCTTCAGGGGATCTTCCCAACCCCAGGATCAAACCCATGTCTCCTGAATTGGCAGGCAGATTCTTTACCACTGAGCCACCTGGGAAGCCCCTCAAAAATGATATGTACCCATAATATTCAGTATTCAGTTGGTTCTCGTAAATGAGCTAGAAAAATTGCATTTTGCCAGGACCGATCTTCTTGTTTCTCTGGCAGACAGCTGCCTAGGAAATGCACTCTGCACTGTCGCTTATTACTTGAGAATCTGCTGTTGTAGAAACACAGGCACATTTACAACACCAAAGAGGGATGGATGGAAACAAAGCGGGGTCCAGAAATGAACTCTGTGATTTTCTGTTATTTATTAAAGCTCTCTAAGCATCAGTTTCTTCATCTGTATAATGAAGATACTATTTCCTGCCCATCTTACAGGATGATTATGAAAATCAGTTCATCAATGCATAAGCAGTACATATGAAGTCCCACACTGTGATATCTACTTCTGGAAATATAAGAGCATTACTTCTTGACTTCATGACTTTAATGGAAAAATAAAATAATTTATGTAAATGGTTAGAATCCTTACAAATACAAAATAGTAGCAGAGGTCATGGTCCACTCAAACAGTCAATATTGGAAGGGAAGTCAGAGACTCAGCAATCTAGCCATATCATTTTAAACAAACTGAGTTCCAGAGAGATAAAGGGCTTATGCAAGGATGTAAAACTTGAAGGTCAAATATTTGTTGTTAGAATATCCCAGTCTTTAAGGTGTACTATGGTTAGTCGCTCAGTCGTGTCCGACTCTTTGCGACCCCATGGAATGAAGCCCACCAGGCTCCTCTGTCCAAGGGATTCTCCAGGCAAGAGTACTGGAGTGGGGTGCCATTTCCTGCTCCGGGAGATCTTCCCAATTCAGGGATCGAACCTGGGTCTCCCGCATTGCAGGCAGATTCTTTGCCGTCTGAACCACCAGGGAAGTCTTTAAGCAGATTCCTAGAAATTCAGTAAGAGCCAGTCTAATCTGCTAAAATGTAAACAGTTCTATGGGGAAAGCTGAGTACTTTTTAGAGAAACCACTTAGCTCTGTTGGACACTGCGGGTAAAAGGACAGACTCGGGAGACAGACTGACGGGTTTGGGATTCTGATTCTGTCACTTATTAACTAGTGGCCTTGGGTCTGGGCTATTTAACTTTTCTGTCCCATTTTGTCCTCTGTAACATGAAGATACCAATAGTACCAAACTCCACAGGACCATTGAGGAGCGTCAATGAATTAATATGCAATGGCCTCAGAGCAGAGTCTGGCAAACGACAAGCTCTCAGGACCTGTTATTTATTAATATATTTACGTCAACTGGAGGCTCATGTGGGTTACTCTGTTAGTAAGAGAGGTGCCTAGAGAAGGGGTGACTGCGGAAGACAGTCACACTAGACCGAAGGGTAGCGTCCAGAGCAATGAATGCCCTGAATGAACTGTCCCGGCAAACCAATCAGAGCTGCTATAGCCTAAATAGCCTTTAGGCTATTTCTTCCCTTTCATATAAGTGTCAGCTAACATCCTGAGCATTTCAAGTATTACGCATGAGGACGAGGCTGGGCAGGAGACCATCCTTCTCATCAGCTCAGCTCCTGCAGCATCTCTGGTTCAATTTGAACAGCCAGTGGTTCGCAGGGAAGAGGCAGCCCCTGTTCTGAAATAAAGGCATTGATCACCCATCATTTGCAATTCATTAGACTCCTTTGCCTGGTTGGAACCGGCCTGGACTTTGACAGGCAAAGCCTGGAGGCAATGTTCAGTCTACACACTGATCACATACGATTATATAAGGCTTCCTAACCTCAACAGAGTGTGACAGGCACTGCCAACCCTAGGTTAGGGTCGCTTAGGGACAATGGCCCATGTTCCAGCCTCACTAGGTGACAGGGCTGTAAGCTAGTCAGTGGAACTGGCGCTGGTGGAGACGACCCAGAGGTGTGGCCATCTCGGGACAAAGCTGTGTCCACGGCTAGAGGGAGTTGGGAACGCCCTGGTCTGTGCTTGGGGTAGTGACCTGCCTGAGAATTCAGTCTTCCGATTCCCTCCAGGTAAATCCCTTTGATGAAGAGCCAAGCATCCAGCTTCCTCTACATTCCAATCAGACAGCTGCCTCTTCTCGCTCAGATTCCAGGCTGCCTGGCTGTCTTCAGATAATTTGACTTCCCACATAGATTTCACCACAGGGAGAGAATGTGCTTGAAACAGAGTGTGTCTGATCTCCTGGCCGATTCTACTTGTCGTTGTAAATTAATAAAATGGCGTTTTGATTTACACATCTGTCTCTTGTGAACTCGGTTAGTATGACTGAGGGGCCCGATAAACTGATCTTGCCCCAGCGTGCTGACAAAACCAATTTTCTCAGGTTTTGAACCTGGAAAACAAAAGAGCCAGACCCTGGATGGTGTGGTTAAATCACCAAGGTAAATTCCCCTTTGAAATGTCTGGCAACGGGACAGCCAGACTTCCCTCTGCTATCAAACACATTTTTTCTCCTGGACTTTAATCTTTCAAGGTGAATGCTCCCTGTTCAAGGCCCACTCAGATGATTGATTCCATGGTGATAAATGTAGGAAATGGGAAGTTTGCCCCTACTCTGAGCTACCCAATCGATGTTTTGACGAATCTACAAAAGCACCTAATCAAAACATAATTCTGACGAGCATGTGATTTTTTGTTTTACACATGTCCTCTATTCAAAACTACTGTTATTATTCATCTATAACCCAAGCTTTGCCAAGACTTCTCAGACAGTACAAATAGGTTATGTTGTCTTTAAATCTAGAGGGTGGGTGCTTGCTGGCTGGATGGCTCTCAGCCCCTTTACTCAAGTCCCCATTCTGCTCTGGGAGGTAACTGAGGGCATCTCACCTGTGCTCACATCCCTCTCCTTCAGCCTCTTTTTTAAAAATTTCTTTTAAATTGGAGGATAATTGCTTTATAATGATGTGTTAGTTTCTGCCGTACAACCATGTGAGTCAGATAAAAGTATACACATATCCCCTCCCTCTGGAGCCTCCTTCTCATTCTCCCCCCATCTCACGTCTCTAGGTCATCACAGAGCACTGAGCTGAGCTCCCTGTGTTATACAGCAGCTTCCCACTGCTGCTGCTGCTAAGCCGCGTCAATCGTGTCCAACTCTGTGCGACCCCATAGACGGCAGCCCACCAGGCTCCCCTGTCCCCGGGATTCTCCAGGCAAGAACGCTGGAGTGGGTTGCCATTTCCTTCTCCAATGCATGAAAGTGAAAAGTAAAAGTGAAGTCGCTCAGTCCTGTCTGACTCTTTGTGACCAAGTGGACTGCAGCCTACCAGGCTCCTCCGCCCATGGGATTTTCCAGGCAAGAGTGCTGGAGTGGGTGCCACTGCCTTCTCCGGCAGCTTCCCACTAGCTATCCGTTGTACACAAGGTAGCGTATATACGTCGATGCTACTCTCACTCCATCCCACCTTCCCCTTCCACCCTGTGTCCACAAGTCCATTCTCCACGTCTGTGTCTCTATTCCTGCCCTGCAAATAGATTCATCAGTACCATGTCTCTAGATTCCCCAGCTTCTTTTTGAATGTTGTGTGCTGACAGGTCACTTTCAGGGGAGCCCGAACTTTGCCACTACCATGGCTTTACGTGTTGCAGTAATTCAGAAGATTTCCTGTTCCATGTGTACTATTTTGGGGAGTCTGCAAAGATATTTTTTGAAGTCAAACCCATCTATAGAAGGTATGCATTTTTCCATCTTCCTTTTCAAGTCAGACAAGGCAATCTTGCATCTCATCATCAAGTCCTGGTCTTGGCACATCTGTTACCTCTTTTCAGGCAAGTTTGATCTGACAGTGCATCTGAACGGCAGGAAAATTCATGTGTCTGAAGTATTCAGATCTCTGCTGACAGATCAACAACAGCTATATCAAAATGTCCCATACTTCCAATGGCTAGAACTGTTGGCACTCATGATGACCGCCGATCTGAAGACACTGCTGGATACAAGCTCTTTCCTACAGGCAGCCCAGCAGCTACTTACAAAGTGCTTCAGAATCTCTAGGATTAGATCTGGGCACCTCTCAAGCCCAGATCTTATACCTGTTCCATGTTAATAGCAGGAAAGAAACTTGAAAGCTCATTAGAAAAGAAGGGACTCAGACTCTGTAGATCATCATCCACTTGTGTTTTGGAAACTGATGTGGTGTTTTAGTCATCTTAACTTGCCCAGTAATTACCTGGATTCATTCTGTTTTCTCAGAGAAGGCAATGGCACCCCACTCCAGTACTCTTGCCTGGAAAATCCCATGGATGGAGGAGCCTGGTAGGCTGCAGTCCATGGGGTAGTGAAGAGTCGGACACGACTGAGTGACTTCCCTTTCACTTTTCACTTTCATGCATTGGAGAAGGAAATGGCCACCCACTCCAGTGTTCTTGCCTGGAGAATCCCAGGGACTGGGGAGCCTCGTGGGCTGCCGTCTATGGGGTCTCACAGAGTTGGACACGACTGAAGCGACTTAGCAGCAGCAGCATTCTGTTTTCTGAGTACTGTAACAGATATTCAAAGATTCTCCACCCTAGTAGATGGTAAATATATATATTTGAAGATGGTAAATATATATATATATATATTTAATATTTATTTATTCTTGGCTGCTCTAGGTTTCTGTTGCTGTGCATGAACTTTCTCTAGTTTCAATGAGTGGGGGCATCTCTCCAGTTGCAGGGCATGGGCTTCTTGTGATGCTGGCTCCTCTTGTTGCAGAGCAAGGGCTCTAGGCACATGAGCTTCAGTACTTGCAGCATGCTGGCTCAGCAGTTGGGCACACAGGCTTAGTTGCCCCTTTGGATGTGGAATCTTCCCCAACCAGGGATCAAACCCATGTGCCTTGCATTGGCAGGCAGATTCTTAGCCGTTGGACCACCAGGGAAATCCTGGTGTTTTAACACAACTATTATAGAACATTATGTGATCACATCAGGAGGCAAACCTCCTCTGTACATTCCCACACCCAAAAGTATCCAACAGTCCCATTATTGCAAAAAAGTGATAACTTGATTAACCAGGAATTGTTGAAAACTACGGTGAAAAACATTAACATGAAGATCTATGGACCAATGAGTCTGATTTTAGAGACACTAAGTGTCCACATTTTAAAAGACAGCAGCGTTTACACTGAGAAATATTATTTCTCTCCCCTGTCATATAAAGATAGCATACGATCCTCTCACACCTTGTCAAGAGTACACACAACTGTGACAGATCACAAGTACAAGGGTGATGGATGGGATGTGGAAGAATCTTTGGATGTGTGTGCACGTGTGTGTGCTTCTGCTATGTACTGTACCCTCAGTGTATCAAACAATACATCTATAGAAAAACACAAGAAAAGACGAACGCCATAACGATAACAAAGTGTCATCTATTAGAGAAAACAACAACACAAGACCTGGAGCAAAAACCATTAGAATAAAGAGGTAATGTAGAAACACAATTTTTATAGCCACATCAGCCTATGACACAGCAAACAGATGCTCCCAAGTATAATAAAGCATCTGAGAATGTAACTTTAAAATAATACTATATATTTGCATAGTAATAGATGTATATGTATATATGTACACATATATGCAAATATATATATGTAGATCTTTATAATCTTCCCAGGGATGGGATCCAGGGTGTGGTTTTGTACCAGCTGGTCCCTGTGTTTTTAGGACAAAAAGCAGTAGAGCATGAAGGGTAAGGTGCTCTGGACTTAAATAGACACTTTAGTCCTCAGCTCTTTGATTCACTTAAGATGAATGCTTCCAGATGACATGTTCAAAATAGGCAAACCCATTGAGACTGAAAGTATATTAATGGTTGCCAGGGTGACAAGGGAATGGGGGTGACTGCTCACGGGTATGAGATTTCTTGAGGTGATGAAAATGTTCTAAAACTGCACAGTCATTATGGTTGCATATTCTTATTAATATATACCGATACCATTAAATTATGTACTTTAAAAGGGCGAGTCTAGCATGTGGATTGCATCTTAAGAAAGCTATTATTCCTTGATCACTGACATATATACACTACCACGTGTAAAATAGCTAGCTAGTGGGAAGCTGCTGTATAGCATAGAGAGCTCAGCTGGGTGCTCTGTGATGACTTAGACGAGTGAGATAGGGGGATGGGAGAGAGGTGTAAGAGGGAGGGGATATATACATATACATATATTACTTCATTGTACAGCAGAGACTGGGCTTCCCAGGTAGAGCTAGTGGACCAGCACTCAGGCCCCTCCCCTGACAGAGGAAGGGAGTTGCCTCATGAACAGTTCATACCGGCATGACAAAACCTCACTGGTTTCTGTAACAGAGGTTTCTACTGGGTTGTAGCACTGATCCACTCTGTGGATGCCCTTAATATAGGGGTGGGAGAGAGAAAAGAACAACACTTCCTAGGCTCTGGTGACAAACTTTTCACTTCCACTTCTCAGACCATGGAGTTACCGACAGAGCTTCCGGGAAGGTTATTTAAACTCCAGGGCTCAGTGGTATTGCTAGATGTCTGCCCGTGGTAGCACAGCCTTGCTCCAAGATCAGTTCCCCTACCAGAGAGATTGGTGAGAGTCTAGCCCACAGGCCTGATGCTGCTCTCTCTTATGGCACTTTTATTTAACTGTCTAATTCCACCCAGCAAGCTGAATTAACTTCCCAACATGCCCATCCACTAAATGTGCCTATGTATACATAAATCCCACTTGGGTGTCCCAGGAAGTGCTAGTGGTAAAGAACGTGCCTGCCAATGCAGGAGACATAATAGACATGGGTTCAACCCCTGGATTGGGAAGATCCCCTGAAGGAGGGCATGGCAACCCACTCCAGGATTCTTGCCTGGAGAATCCCATGGACAGAGGAGCCTGGCGGGGTACAGTCCATGGGGTCACACAGAGTCGGACCTGACTGAAGAGACTGAGCACATGTACCTAAATCCCAGTTTGGACATACTTCACATTGTTCCCCATAGAGCTTCTGGCCACATATGGCATATGGCCAATGTTGCCTAACTTCATGCTCTGCCAATTGTATCTGAATTTTAATGTAGCTGGGACCCCTGAGTCTGCTCTCTTCCACAGAAAATAGATTTTCTCTTTTTGAGAGATCCATGGAATATTTACCAAATAATCATATGGTCAGGCTTCCCTGGTGGCTCAAATGGTAAAGAATCTGCCTGCAACGCAGGAGACGTCGGTCGGTTCGATCCCTGTGTCAGGAAGGTCCCCTGGAGGAGGGAGTGGCAACCCACTCCAGTATTCTTGCCTGGAGAATCCCCAGGGACAGAGGAGTCTGGAGGGTCAGAAATGAAGAAAATCTCAATAAATTAAATAACAGAAATTCAATAGGCCACATTCCCTAGCCACAGTGCAGTAAAGCTAAAAGCAATTTACTTAAATTATAACCATAAAACACCTAACCATTTGGAATTCTTTTAAGTCTCCTAATAACCATGAGATCAAAGAGGAAATCAATAATACAAAAATATATCATTTAGAAAATAATGGGAATACAAATACGTATCAAATCATGAAATGAGGCCAAGCAGAATTTAGAAATAAATTTATAAACTTCAACTGTTTAAATAAAAATGAAAAACACAGGCTAAGCTATAAAGGAAAGATATCTGAGAAAAAAAAAATGGTCCCAAGAAAGGAAGTAATGAAGTTAAGAGCAAAAAGAATATCATCTTCCTTATAATGAGTACCTACAATGTGTCAGGTTCTTTTCCATTTTCTAATCTCTCCAAAATTACAAACTGGTATCCTTAGGGGATTGGTTCCAGAACGTGGGTACCAAAATCCTCCAGTGCTCAAGTCCCTTGTATAAAATGGCTCAGTATTTGCATATCACCTATACACATCCTTTTATATACTTAAATCATTTCTATTTTACTTATAATATCTAATATAATATAAATGTTATATAAATAGTTGCTGGCACATGGCAAATTCAAAGTTTTGTTTTTATTGGAATTTCTGGAGTTTTTTTAAATATTTTTGATCAGAGTTTGGTTGAATCCACAGATGTGGAACCCACAGATACAAGAAGGCAGATTTTTATTATTATTTCAATTTGCAAATGAGGCTACTGAATATCATAGAAGATGAGGAATTTGTCTGAGGCTTCACAGCTCTTAAGTTGTGAAAGGAATCAAGCTCGGGTCTGTCTGACTCCAAACATTGCCCTGTTTCTACTATATTCCATCCACTGATATGCACTTTCTTTAACATATCTCATTCATACAAACATACATTTAAAAAGAGACTACACGCTGGGTCATTGAAAAAAAATTATATAATGGATAAGCCTCAGAAAGACTTAATGGACAAAAAAGATAACAATATATCATATCAGATGCAGGGATTTTAAAATCAAAGCTATAGTCTACACAAATACATAATACTAGGCTTTCTATCAGATAGGAAAAAATTAAAAGTTTAACGATATACTTTTTTGGCTAAGACTGGGGAAACAGGTGCTCTCTCTCTCTTTTGCGCCTTCATTGCTGGAAGAAATGCAAAAATGGTAAACCAATGGAGGGAAATTTAGCAATACATACCAAAATGCCATATTTATCCACCTTTTAACCAGTCCAGCAATCTCACTTGTATAAACTTATCCTGAAGATACACCTACAACAACACAAAAATACACAATCACAATGTTATTCATTGTTTGTGATGGCAAATTATTGGCAATTACCTAAATGCCCAAGCATAGGAAGTTGGTTAATACTATGGAAAATGCACAGAGAGGAATACTATGCAGCTGGACAAAAGAATTGGGAAGACCTTTTTTAACTTACATGGAATGATTTCCAGGATGTATTGTTAAATTAAAAAAACAAGATGCAAAAGATTTTATATGATACAGTATCTTTTTGTGTAAGAAATGAGGGAAAATCACAAAACATACATAAATCTGAAATTTGGGGGAGAAAATCACCAAAAAGATGAATCATAAAGCAATGAAACTTGTTACTTACAAGTGATAGTGGAATGCAGTAGAAAGGCTAAAGGAAGGGCCAACATCATTGAGTATCAGTACAAACTCGTCATTTCAAATATAAAAATACATATATTTCTTAGTGTGAGTGTGTGCTCAATCGAGTACAGTCCTTTGCAATCTCATGGACTGTAGCCCACCAGGTTCCTCTGTCTATGGGATTTTCTAAGCAAGAATATTGGAGTGGTTTGCCATTTCCTTCTCCAGTGTTTCCTGGTACTGTCTGCTAAGAGGACCTAAAAGCGATCCACACATCTAGTGGCCAGATATTGGTTTAAATGCCAACCTTGCTTTGAAGGGGTTCCCATTGGCTAAATCTGGGATAATTTGAGCATCAGAATAAATAAGAACCATACTGGATAATAATCTACTGTTTTAAACTGGAATTATGAGTCCATACTGATAGTATAGATAACTAGAGAGATAGTGACTATTCAGTAGAAGGCTTCCCTGGTGGCTCAGTGGAAGAAAAAGTGCACGCCAATGCAGGAGACACGGGTTCGATCCCTGATCTGGGAGAATCCCACGTGCCATGGAGCAACTAAGCCTGTGCCCCACTACTATTGAACCGGTGCTTAGAGGCCATGCTCCACAGCAGAAGCCACCGCAATGTGAAGCCAGCACACTGCAGCTAGAGAAGAGCCCCCACTTGCCACAACCAGAGAAAAGCCCACATGGCAATGAAGACTCAGCACAGCCAAATCAATAAACTTTGAAAATTGTTCAGTAGGTAGGTAGTCGGTAGATATATCTATATCTATCTATATATATGGGGATTCCCTTGTAGCTCAGATGGTAAAGAATCTGCCCGCAATGCAGGAGAATTAGGTTCGATCCCAAGATTGGGAGGATTCCCTGGAGAAGGAAATGGCAACCCACTCCAGTATTCTTGCCTGGAGAATTTTATGGATGGAGGAGCCTGGCAGGTTACAGTCCATGGGGTTGCAAGGAGTCAGACACGACTGAGTGACTTTCACTTTATATATATATATTCAGGAATATATTATGATTAGACTAAGGATGGGTTAAGGACTTTCCTCTTTTTTCTCATTCTCATTCACTTTGGACAGTTCTCTTAAAGTGAAACACAATACTGCATATTCTTATTCTCATCTTCATCTTTGACCAGATAAATCTCTTCCCTTGCTGACACTTTTATATGTTGTTTTATTGTACAGTTTTATTTTGAGGTTGGTAACAAATGAGAATTTTTCTTCCCAGTTGACAAGTGTTAAAAAGAGAGAGAGAGAGAAACTAGAAGTGCTTGCCCAGGATTAGGCACGGGAGAGGGCAGCCTGGTGGGGATGTTGCACTTAGGGCAGCCGGTGGTTTCCTGGAGACCTCCAGACTGCAGCGGTGGCACGGAGTAGGATGTGAGCCCAAGGCTAGAGGAGACCCCGGGTCTTTGCAAGCAGCCCTTCTGTCGGTAGGGGTTTACCACTTCCTGGACGGTACCCAGGTTCATCGGGGGTCCCGTTGAGTAAGGCAGACCCCAGAGCTCAGCCATTCAGCTATCATTCTGACCCACAGACCATCCTCTCTCTTCTCCCTAACAAAGCCCTACAATGATAATTATAATGATTTTTTTCCCCACTCTTCCTGGACTCATTTCCATTTAGTTAAAAATGCACTTCCCCAATGATTCATTTATCAGCCTGCTTCTGCATTTAATCATGCCTTCCCCATCACCCCTCCCAATGACGTGAAATTGTTATCCAGCAGCCAGACCTCTCATACTCCCAAATGATTGCATGGCCCTCACTCCATCTCCTTAAGTTATAGCATTAATTAAACTGTGCTTTAATTAAGTAAGCCCTACCCTCCTCTTATAACAGTCCCATTCAGGCAATTTCCTTCAGGTAATTCCCTTCATTTCGATATTATGACTCACGCCTACTGGGGCTAGAGGCATATATGTACGGGCACGGGATGAGATTTTATGTTGTCTTTGGATGTTGATTAATTACCTTGGCAACCTGTGTAATTTCTACAGCTCTATAAAACCTCGATCCTTATTTTCTTCCTCCCAAAACTCTTCTTCTGGGGAAATAGAAAAGCAAGGCCTTCTGCCGTGTTCCACCTGAAATGCAATCAGCACACAAACCTCCAGACCTAGGGAAGAATTGATATTTACAGCTCTTGCTACTGTGGACATCGGAAAACATGACAGACTGGAGAGTACCAGTTCTGAGTGCATACAGGAAGCACCATATTGTGGAATTCCTCAGATCCCTATTAAGTTACAGAAAATATGAAGCTATCAGTATAATTCTGCCCTGTGTCAGCACTGCAAACAGGAAGTGTTGGTATATATTTCAGACCTGAGTGTCCTAAACCAACACCGTCAGGAGACTCTCTTGCTTTGAGAGTCTCTGAGCTCTGAGCTTCCTATCTCTGGAGGTTAATAGGGTGGATCCCAGGCCCCAGTTAAATCCCTGCCTCACAACTAGGAGTCCAGCTGGGCATTTCTGCCCCAGTTTATTGGAGACCCACTCCAGTAACTCTAGGGCACAAGAGGACCAACCATCCTGGTTTAGCTGGGACTGAGGGGTTTTCTAGGACCTGGGACTTTCAGTACAAGAACTAGGAGAGTTCCAGGTAAGGTGGCACAGTGGGTTACCCTGAGGGCAGGTCCTTAAGGGAAGGAGCTGTGTTCTAAGTGACTGTGTCCAAAGCAGCCAAGTAGCTTCAGCTAAATTTGAATGGCTATCCACACTGAAATATATTAAATCATTAAGAACTTTGATCCTATAGTTGGACCCCAATTACAGAAAATTGTTTTTTTTTCCATTTGAAGAATGGGTATTCCTGAAGCAAATAGCATCATCCCTTTTCTCAGTGGCCAGCCCATTCTGACTGAAGGACAGGCAGTAATGAGGTAAGATACCTGTTCCTGGTACCCCAGAGGAGAATGGAAAGGTTTACATGAGAGTTGAGAGGGTCTATATTTGAGGTTAGGGGGACAACACAGAGCTCTAAATCCAGGAGGATCCAGCTGCTCTGATCAAAAAACAGACTTAGAATCCAAGATGACCACACTGGACCTACAAATCCCAAATTTAATTATAAGGAATTACTATGGGTACTTGTTATGTAATAATAGTAACAACCAGCATATATGAAGCCTGATTGGGCTTCCCTGGTGGTGCAGTAAAAGAATCCACCTGCCAACCAGGAGACCCACGTTTGATCCCTGAGTCAGGAAGATCCTCTGGAGTGGGAAGTGGCAACCTACTCCAGCATTCTTGCCTGGGAAATCCCATGGACAGTGGAGCCTGGTGGAACTATGGTCCATGGCATCACAAAAGAGATGGACACGACTTAGCGACTAAACACCAACAAATGGCAGCCTGATTATGTACCTAGAACTGTTCCAGGTACTTTCATGGATTTACTCATTCAATCCTCTCTATGAGGTGAATATTAAGGTTATTATCACCATTTGACACATGAGACAGAGGAAGGTTAAGCAAATTTCCCCCCAGATCACACAAATATTAAGTGAAGGGATAGGTCATCACCAAAGCTGGTGTTGTTAGTCATTGTTATGCTCTTTCTCATGGGCTATTCTCCTTGTGTTAAAATACACAAGGGTCCATCCTTATGTAATGAATTTGGGGTGAGATCCAGGGATCTGCATTTAAACAATAGCTTAAATGATTCTGATGCAGGGAGAGGCAGTATCTCAGGGATCTAAGTACATCTTCAACCCAACAGGTATGCAAGAGCCCAGGACTCAACACCAGACATTCAGATTTCTAGCAGCAGTTCCCAGAGAAGGCAATGGCACCCCACCAGAGGAGCCTGGTAGGCTGCAGTCCGTGGGGTCGCTAAGAGTCGGACACGACTGAGCGACTTCACTTTCACTTTTCACTTTCCTGCTTTGGAGAAGGAAATGACATCCCACTCCAGTGTTCTTGCCTGGAGAACCTCAGGGACAGTGGAGCCTGATGGGCTGCTGTCTATGGGGTCGCACAGAGTCGGACACGACTGAAGCGACTTAGCAGCAGCAGCAGCAGTTCCAGTTCTGAACCCCACAGCTGATCTGCCCACTCTGGTGATAGACACTTCTATCACTTTCAAGCCTGACGTGTGCATGGGGGCATGATTACAGTGAATGATTTCAGCTAGGGCTGGCAGAGGCAGGGCTCACAGCTTCGTTCTGCAGGCCATCTTCATTTTGCTTGGGGAGAAGAAATTATGAGACCATCACGCTAAGCTGCACTGCTGAGTGTGAGCTGCCCAACTGCCTAAAGTGACCCCAGATCATGACTTTCAACCCTTGGAGAGGATGTGGTTGTCTGAGCTGAAAAGTGGTGGTGACACGCATGAACTGTCTGAATCCTAAGAAAAAAATGTTGGCACGCTTGGCACGGTTTCCAGTGAAACAAAGAACCCAGCCTCAAAGCCTACTGGTTAGGCCAGATTACGTGGTCTGAACAGTCCTATCTGGGGGAAAAAAAAAAAAAACCCACAAAACTGTGAGACACGCTTTCTATCTTCCTGGGAAGATCTAAAGGTCTCAGGAAAATGGACGCTCTGCTTCTTGCTTTAAACAAAGGATTCTCACCCCCCTGCGTCTTCCCCAGCATCAGCATTTGCAAGTCATGAAGAGCACACTTGGGGCCACTGTGGTTTTACTGATCCATCTTGGTACTCTGGCTGTGTATGTGTGTGTGTGTGTGTGTGTGTGTGTAAGACAGACAGAAACGTACACTAGCTTGAGCAAAGCCCTCATTTGCTATGGATATTGCTAGAAGTACAACTCGAAGCCTGTTTTCTTCCCCAGCAGTCACCACAGTATATGTTTCAGCTCCTCTTTACTATGCCTGTGTTCTGGAAGCTGAATGTCTCCAGTTGAGGAGAGCAGAGCTTGTTATTTTCCTCCAGTCGACTCTTGAGCAATAACCTTAAAGAACTGATGGAAATCATATTGGCTTTTGTTTCTTTTCTCCTACCCTTGCTAATGGAGATTTTTAGAGAACATGGCCACCCCCAGAAAGACTGCTGCTCCTGATCAAAACTCCCCAGATCCTCTGGGCAGGGTGTGCACCTGCCAGCCAGCCGTTCGTAGAAAGTGAGAAAATGAAGCAGAATTAGCATCATATCCACATTCTTTTTTCTCCTAACAGGCTCGGCAGCTGGCTCTTCCCGCTGGGCAATTTTTTCCCTTTTTCTTTGTGATTTGCCAAAGGAAAAAAAAAAAAAGACAGAAAGAAAAGGAAGAACAATTAGGAACATCATTTTAAGGTGTGTGCACCGGGTGGAGCCCTTTTAAGTGACATTCAGAAGCCCTGGATATCCACAATTCCCTGTGCCCCAGGCTGGTCTGGCCCAGATTTCTTGTTTCAATGACATCCGTCCTTCAGCTTCTTCATTGTGTTCTGGTCTCTTCTCAAATGACAATACCCAGGGGATAAAACACTGCTCTTCTTTTTTCTTTTTGTCTTTATTTTAAGAGCAATTCCCTTAATCCTTTTTTTTAGCCATGGAAAGGAACTCCTGTTCTCATCAATGGCTCTGTTGGACGAAGGCTAACCACAGGCAGCTATGTAGACAAATCTCAAAGCTGGCAGTCTGAAATATTTTACCCATTATAGGTAAAAGTGAAAGTGTTAGTCGCTCAGCTGTGCCTGACTCTGCAACCATATGAACTGTAGCCCACCAGACTCCTCTACCCATAGGATTTTCCAGGCAAGAGTGGTTTTTCAGGCAAGAATACTGGAGTGGTTGCCATTTTCTTCTCCAGGGGATCTTCCTGACCCAGGAATTGAACCTGGTCTCCTGTACTGCAGGCAGATTCCTTACCATCTAAGCCACCAGGGAAGCCCCAACTAAAAATACTATTCTGAGAAAATCTGAGCTTTCATACAAATTATGAAAATGTTTAAAGAGATTCTTAACAAAAAGAATCCTCCCAAGATTGATTCTTGTAGGTAACTGCTTACAGATCATTTACTATCATTAAAGATTGGTGGAAAATTCACTGGAGAGGAAAAATTAACTTGGAGTGAAATTTAAAGTCAATCTGTCTGAACCACTAAAAAAAAAATTAAATCTCTCAGAAATGTAAATAAACCTTTGGGTTATAATAAAAACCTATGCTGAAATAGCATTTTGTATACAAATTTTAAGCCATATTTTTGTTTTTTAAAAGCTTGATTCTAATGGAATTTGATTAATCAAATGATTAAATCAAAGGCTCATTTGTAAGTACAAGGAACAAACTAGTGTGACCATCTTATTACTTTCAAATGAAGACGTAAATGCAAATTAGCTCATTATCAGGCGGAAGGAGAAAAGAATGTTCTCTGTTTAGAAAAAGGCCGCTACAGAAAGAACCATGCAAGTGTTCCATTTTTTTTTTCTCCTAAACTCCTTGATAATCTAATAAATGAAAAATAATACTTTATTGTTCTAATATGTATTTCTCCATCCACGACAGAAAGAGATATTTTCATGTGTTTGTAGTCCTTCAGATTTTCCCCTTGTCAGTAGTCTTAAATTATTATTATGGTTGTCTTTTTAAACTTGTTTATAGGAGTAATTTCTATACTGTAGGTCTATGCTGTCCAGTACAGTAGTTACAAACCACATGTGTGTGGTTAATTTGAATTGAGATATGCTTGGACTTCCCTAGTGGCTCAGACGGTAAAGCCGTCTGCCTACAATGCAGGAGACCTAGGTTCAATCCCTGGGTCGGGAAGATCTCCTTGAGAAGGAAATGGCAACCCACTCCAGTATTCTTGCCTGGAAAATCCCATGGACGGAGAAGCCTGGTAGGCTACAGTCCCTGGGTAGCAGAGTCAGACACGACTGAGCGACTTCACTTTCACTAAGTGTAAAATAGACACTGGGTTTCAAAAACCTAGGATAAAAACACCCTGGATCTGAACAAAGTGAAAAACACCAAAACAGAGAAAAAGATCCAAGTATATACTGTCTATAAGAGATTCTCTTTAGATTTAAGGACACACACAGGTTAACAATGAAAGGATAGAAAAAGGTATCGAGCACATGTTAACCAAAAGAGAGCAGGGGTATTCATACTTCAACAAATAGAATATATCAGAAACTGTCACAAGAGACAAAGAAGGACATTATATAATGACAAAAGGGTCAGTTCACCAGGAAGAGATAACAATTATAAATGTATACATATGCATATATATGTCTATATCAGAGCACTCAAATATAGGAAGCAAACACTGACAGAACTGAAGGGAGAGAAAGGCAGCAGCACAAAAATAGAAGGGTCTTTCAACACCCCCTTCCCATAATGTATAAAACATTCATACAGAAGATCAATAAGGAAATAGAGAACAACACTATACTGAGGAGACCTAACAGACATATATAGAAAAAGCAATCCTAAAATTCATATGAAATCATAAAAGACCTCAAATAGCCAAAACAACCCCGAAAAAGGACAAAGCTGGAATCCTAATGCTTCCTGACTTCAAAATATATTACAGAGCTACAGTAATCAGAGCATATGGTACTAACATAAAATAGATATATAGAACAATGAAACAGAATAGACAGCCCAGAGATAAACCCATACATACACGATCAAATGATCTTCAACAAGGATACAAAGACAATATAATGAGGAAAGGATAATCTCTTCAACAAATGGTGTTGGGAAAACTGAATGTCCACATGTAGAAGAATGAAAGTGGATCCTTAGACCATACCAAAAATCAACTCAAAATGGATTAAGAACTTAAACATAAGACCTGAAGCTATGAAACTCCTAAAAGAAAACAAAGGGATAAATTTTCCTAATACTGTTCTTTGGAATGATTCTTTGATATGGCAACAAAACCAGAGAGAGAGAGAGAGAGAAACAGAGAGATACAGGGAAAGGAGGGAGGCAGGGAGAGAGGCTACACCAGACTGAAAACTTCTGTACAGCAAAGGAAACAATCAACAGGGGGAAAATGCAAGGCAACCTACAGGATGAGGGAAAAGTACTTGCAAATCATATACCAGATCAGGGGTTACTAGTCAAAATACAGAAGGAATTTCTTCAGTTCAATAGCAAAAAACAAATAAGCTGACTTTAAAAGTGGGCAAAAGACTTGGTTAGACATTTCTCCAAAGAAGACATACAAATGACCAACAGGTATGTGAAAAGATGCTTAACATCACTAATCATCAGGGAAATGTAAATGACAACCATAAGAGATATCACCACACATTGGTTAAAATGTCCATTAATCCAAACAAATAAACACGCAAACTCAACCTGAGAATAACAAGTGTTTGGAAATTGGAACTCCTGTGCACTGTCGCTGGGAATGTAAGTTGGTACAACCACCAGGGAAAACAACATGAGGATTCCTCAAAATATTAAATACAGACCTTCCATTTGATCCAGCAATCCCACCTCTGGGTATTTATAAAAAAAATTGAAAACAGGATCTTGAAGAGATAGATATTTGCATTCCAGTGCTCATGGCAGAATTACCGTATTTAAGAGGTGGAAACAAGCTAAATGTCCATCGATAGAAGCAAACTGTTTGCTTTTAAATTAAACATTATTCAGCCTTTTAAAAAAGGGAACTCCTGTCATCTTACAGCATAGATGAATCCTGAGACCATTATGCTAAATGAAATAAGCCAGTCACAGAAGGACGAATACTGCATGATTCTATTTATATGAGGTAGCTAAAGTAGTCAAGTGAATTCTGGGAGATGGTGATGGACAAGGAGGTCTGGCGCGCTGCGATTCATGGGGTTGCAAAGAGTCGGACATGACTGAGCGGCTGAAGTGAACTGAACTGAAAGTAGTCAAACTCACAGAAGCAGAAAGAGGAATAGATGTTGCCAGGGGCTGGAAGGAGAGGGAACTGAGGAGTTACTGCTCAATGAGTACAGCACTTCCATCATGCAAGATAAAATTTTTGATTGATGTAGTCAAATTTTTAAAGATCCCTTTAGGGCTTATGCTTTTAATATTATTGCCTGTATTTCACCCTTATAACAATATTCTATATTTTATCCCAATAGTCTTATATTTATTTTTTCTCTTATTTAAACTTTATTCTGACTGGAATTGTGTGTGTGTGTATGTGATATGAGGTTTGCCTAAACATTTTTTTTTTAGTTTTGAAGACCTGTTGTCCCTATATCATTTATTAAACAATGCAGCCTTTCCTCCATTAATTGTAAAACCATCTTTATACTAAATCAGATTTCTGTGGTATGCAGGGATGTATTTCTAAGCTCTTTATTTCCTACCACTGATCTATCTACTACCCCTATGCCACACTGCTTCAATTGTTATAGCTTTATAATATATCTTATCCCTTGTAAGAAACTCCCTGCCAACCCTCCTTGTTCTTTATTTTCAGTTGCTGTTAGAACTTTTCAGTTTCAAGGTTGGCTCCCCTGAAGCCCTGAAGAGGGTATGTGCTGAATAGTCAGGCAGCTGACTGTTATCTGGATCCTCCCCAAGTGAAAAATCAACTAATGATTTGTCTTTAAAGTCAAATCAATAAAATGACAATAATGAACACATCTGTTCTACAAAGCGTGGAATGATACGATTATGATGCTGTTGATGGCATCTCTCATTTGCAAAGTAAATATAGTATAAAATGGAATTTTATCCATTTCATCACACTTGATTTCTACAGCAATTCTGTGTTGATAAGATACGAGTTATTATCCCCATTTCATAGTTGAGAAAATGGAACTCAGACAGACTGAGTAAAATCATGGAGTAAAAATAGGATTCAGAAATGTTGACCCATTTCTTTTCCCAGTGCATTTTGAAACCTAGTAATAAAAATGTAAATGATTTCCATTGGAAAATACCATCATAACCCTCTTTGGTCACTTGAATAATATGACATACCACACTTCAACTCACAACTGTATTCCTGAATTCCCCCGTATGTTCAGTTCAATTCAATTAAATCCAGCAAACATTTGTTTTCTTCTCTTTTCCCAGTAACATCATTTTTCTTACAGAAGTGATACCTTGGAGATGTCCAGTCCTGAGGTTTTTACATTCTTATTATCTGATGCATTGTTTGGCTTCGTGAAACACATCTGCGGCAACAGCAGCACTTACTTTATCCAAATATGCTTGATGTACCCAACTTTCTACCAGTTGGGGAAGGAAGGAATGTTTCACATAAAAGAGCCTTAAAATACTAACGTTAAATTCACTACACTATATTAGTGTCAGCAACACTGTCATGCCCAAATTTCCAAGACCCCCAGAGTCACATGTTCAACTGCACATAAAATACATCAGTCAGGTTTATATTTGACTGTAAATAACAGAAAAATTTACTACAATGATGTAGGCAAATAGAGGTTGACTTTTTTTTTTTCCACATTCTAAGACATCCTGAGTCAGGCAGGCAGGTCTAGACAGACACTGAAAGATGCCATCAAGGGACCAGGCTGTCTATGTCATTCTGCTCCACCTACTGGTCACAAGACGGCTGCTGCATCTACAGGCATCGTGTCCACACTCTAGAGGAAATACAAAGCATCATTAGCCACTCCTTTGTTTGTGTTTATAAAAATAATCTTTCCTAGAAATTTCCTATAATTCCCTTTAGGTTTCAAGATTTCATAAGCCAGAGCTAGATAAACTGGCAGCTCTTCTCTGCAAGAAATGTAAAAATTGGGGAAACTGGGGCAGAGGTTTGTCATGACTGATTATGATCAGATACAATCCATCACCTGAGGCTGGACTCACAGCTTCTCTAAACAAAACCAAGGTTTGTTTATAGTAATGCAGGTGACCCCACATGAATGTGGCCCCACTTTTAATTCATGTGGCCCCACAGGAATCAAACATTATGTGGTGATGGTAATAGAGACCCAAATCCAGAGAAAATGAGGAAAAGAAGGGAGGTAGCCCCACTGCCAAATGTGGGATGAGAAGGTTGCTTTTACCTATTCTTGAACCAAGTAAAATAGGGAAAAGATTTCAAAACTTTGGTTTGGTCAGTAAGAACAATTTTGGGCATGCCCATATTTTTTCTTTTTTTCTTTTTTTTTACATTTTAGTTAATTTATTTATTTGGCTGTGTTGGGTGTTAGTTATGTCATGCAGGATCTTTTCAATGTAGTGCACAGACTCTCTAATTGTGGCCCGCAGGCTCAGTAGTTACAGCATCATGACACTTAGCATCATGACACTGAGGCTCATGGGATCTTAGTTCCCCTACCAGGAATCAAACCCACGTCCCCTGTATTGCAAGGCAGATTCTCTACCACTGGACAACCAGGGAAGTTCCTGTGTATGCCCATATTTTAAAAATAGATTTTACTGTCTGTAAAAAGCTTTGGAACCCTAAAATCTCACAAGGCACAGAGGACTACAATGGGGCTGTCCCAGACGGGATGCGTTCTGAAGAGCAATAGAGCTGGCCTAGGATGGCAGCGCCAGCCAACATCATGCTACCAAGAAGCGTATGATGATTCAAATTACTAAAATGTCTGGGAGTCACTTTCATTATCCTTACTGACAATTAATTTTAATGGCAAAATGAAATAATTAAGCAATAGGAAGTCTGGAGCACATAGCTCTCCAGTTACTGTTATGAAAGAAAATCAGTGGTGCAAAGAGAAATTTACCAAGTCTAGGGTCCGTCTAGTCAAGGCTATGGTTTTTCCTATGGTCATGTATGGATGTGAGAGTTGGACTGTGAAGAAGGCTGAGCGCCGAAGAATTGATGCTTTTGAACTGTAGTGTTAGAGAAGACTCTTGAGAGTCCCTTGGACTGCAAGGAGATCCAACCAGTCCATCCTGAAGGAAATCAGTCCTGAATATTCATTGGAAGGACTG
>NW_011494677.1:9009936-9012121 GCF_000754665.1 Bison bison bison | reverse complement strand
TGAAGGAGATCAGCGCTGGGATTTCTTTGGAAGGAATGATGCTAAAGCTGAAACTCCAGTACTTTGGCCACCTCATGTGAAGAGTTGACTCATTGGAAAAGACTCTGATGCTGGGAGGGATTGGGGGCAGGAGGAGAAGGGGAGGACAGATGATGAGATGGCTGGATGGCATCGCTGACTCGATGGACGTGAGTCTGAGTGAACTCCGGGAGTTGGTGATGGACAGGGAGGCCTGGTGAGCTGCGATTCATGGGGTCACGAAGAATCGGACATGACTGAGCGACTAAACTGAACTGAACTGAACTGAGGGTTCTTTCATATGAACCAAGGTGGTGAGGAACTAAGACTATGGTGAGAAAAATGCTGAGTCACTGAATTCATTAGCCAAGTTAACGTTCCATATGGCATTCAAGCTATTGCTTTACAAATTATTTAGGATAATTAATAGAAAATGTGCTACAATAATGAGCAGTATTTTAGTAGCTTCTTTGCCAATATGCATTACAAAGAGCGCTCATTTAATACTCCCTTTTTTTGTTTGTTTGTTTCTGCTCCTTGAAAAGTATTTTGCCAGGAGCTTGTCTGTATTTAACATCATCGCCTGTTGACTTTGTCAAAGTCAACGGGACTGTAATTTGCCTGTCAGTCACTGTCTTAGAGAACAGATTTCCACCAGTGTTTTTTCAACTGAGAAACAGTTACAATCTTGGTCAGACCATGCATTCTTGTGGTGGGGGACTGACTCCCATATTGCATGGAATTTTTATCATCCCTAGACTCAGGACACTAAATGTCAATGTAATTTGGATGACCCCATACACTCCCATTCATTCCCAAATATCCCCTAAGAACACAGTTAAGCCACAAACTGAGTTCCAGGAGGTGTCTTAAATTTACAGAGTCCAAAGTAAGATGCTCAGTAGCCCAGATCATATATTGATTGGTAGTAGATGCAGTACTGGAACCCAGGACTAGAACTCTGACTCTGGGGAGCTTCACACAACAGGCTTTTTCTGACATCTGATAGAAAGTTAATGTTCTTTTTTGTGCATAACAGCTATTTAATAATATTTGCTGAATAACTGAGAATCCAATTTCATCAAAGCCAATGCTATTCATTAACGGGTAGTCATCTGTGAAAAATGGAATCCTTAATAAATAAATAAGGAAAGGTATTTTGCATTTGGGCTCTAGCCAAATATTAACTGCAGAGGCTTTGCATTGCCTACAGGGTCAGACAAAGAGCAAGAATAAGGTTGTTGTGTATAGAAGTTTGATGCCAAGGAAAAGTCAGTGATTCCATAAAGGAGGCAGCTAGGGGTCCAGAGAAACATTTTGTGCAATACCATGCATATGGACTCCGAGAAAAGGATTCAGAGATTTTCAGCAATACTTTCCCTGCTACCTTTTGCCAAATAAATTTTTATTTGTTAATATTTCACTTCCTTGACCTGGCCTTCCACCTTTATCATTAAAATGAACACTAAATACTTTCCTTCACTAAATACTAAACAGCATTCTTTTTGCCTTTGGGAATACCAGACCACTTTACCTACCTCCTGAGAAATGTGTATGCAGGTCAAGAAGCAACAGTTAGAACTGGAGATGGAACAACAGACTGCTTCCAAATCAGGAAAGGAGTATGTCAAGGCTGTATATTGTTGCTCTGCTTATTTAACTTATATGCAGACTACGTCATGAGAAATGCCAGGCTGGATGAAGCACAAGCTGGAATCAAGATTGCCGGGAGAAATATCAATAACCTCAGATACGCAGATGACACTACCCTTAGGGCAGAAAGGGAAGAAGAACTAAAGAGCCTCTTGATGAAAATGAAAGAAAAGAGTGAAATGTTGGCTTAAAGCTCAACATTCAGAAGACTAAGATCATGGCATCCAGTCCCATCACTTCATGGCAAATAGATGGGGAAACAATGGAAACAGTGAGAGACTTTATTTGGGGGGCTCCAAAATCACTGCAGATGGGGACTGCAGCCATGAAATTAAAAGATGCTTGCTCCTTGGAAGAAAAACTATGACAAACCTAGACAGTGTATTAAAAAGAAGAGATGTTACTTTGCCAACAAAGGTCCATCTAGTCAAAGCTATGATTTTTCCAGTAGTCATGTATGGATGTGAGAGTTGGACTATGAAGAAAGCTGAGTGCTGAAGAATTGACGCTTTTG
>NW_011494677.1:8990230-9009836 GCF_000754665.1 Bison bison bison | reverse complement strand
AAGAAGAGATGTTACTTTGCCAACAAAGGTCCATCTAGTCAAAGCTATGATTTTTCCAGTAGTCATGTATGGATGTGAGAGTTGGACTATGAAGAAAGCTGAGTGCCGAAGAATTGACGCTTTTGACCTGTAGTGTTAGAGAAGACTCTTGAGAGTCCCTTGGACTGCAAGGAGATCCAACCAGTCCATCCTGAAGGAAATCAGTCCTGAATATTCATTGGAAGGACTGATGCTAAAGCTGAAACTCCAATACTTTGGCCACCTGATGCAAAGAACTGACTTATTGGAAAAGATCCTGATGCTGGGAAAGATTGAAGGCAGGAGGAGAAGGGGACGACAGAGGATGAGATGGTTGGATGGCATCACCGACTCAATGGACATGCGTTTGAACAAGGTTAGGGAGTTGGTGATGGACAGGGAAGCCTGGTGTGCTTCAGTCCTTGGGGTTGCAAGGAGTTGGACACAACTGAGCAACTGAACTGACTCTTTTTGCCTTCTTTGCTGGCCACCAAAGTACACATTCTATTTATCACTTAGTCATTCCACAAAAGTGGGTGCAAGAATAGCCACAATGTGACAGGCACTATGCTCAATGTTAGAATACAGCGGAAACATATAGGTTGCAGAAATGTGAGAACAGATGAGTGGCTTTGGAAAACCAGGCTCACATTCCAACGAGGCCATTTGAAAGCGCCTTAGCTTGCTCATATTCCAATTCTGAGCCTCAGCTTTCTCATTTCTAAAAGTGAGAAAAACACCTATGCTCTAGGTTAGTACAGGAATTAAATATAAATTATGTGAAAATTCTAAGCACATTGTCTAGTTCATAAGTTTCTTTTTGCTTCTGAGCATTTTGTCACTTTAACAGTGACAGCGACGTTTTGCCAGTGTAACTCTGCCACTGCCCTCAGCTGAGACTCTGAGTGAGCTGCGAACACACACATGGTTTCCTCAAGTGAAGCTGCTACCTGCCTTATCAACAGGTTAACAAGGGGGTTCATTCACAGGGACATTATGAGGTTTGAGAGAGATGACAGAAAAAAAGAAAGTCATGTGGATCTCAATCTAATTTTTAAACTTAATTGAAATTTTAAGTGCACCTAGTAATATATTTAACTTATTTCAGATTCACAGCATTGAGTATGGAATCAGAATATCACAAATGCAATTCTAATAATGGTATATGCCTTGCATTAATTTTAAAGAACTAATTCTTACATTCTTTGGGCTAAAATGATTATATTCTCATAAAGCTACTTATATCACTACCACCTTTAATCACACATAGAAAGAGTTCTCTCTTGTTCTTTTATAATAAGCCCCCAAATATACATATATATATTATATCTCAATTCTGTTTTAAGACTCTATGATGTCACAGTGATCAATATAATTGTTCTGTAGTGAATGCAAATATAGCTGATCCCATATCTAATAGCAGGCCTGACTCAGGTTGTGAAGGAGCATTTCTTCCCACTTAGTGTGGCTAACTCCTATTCACCTCCCAAGATTTTGACCTTGGGATACCCTCTCTGGGCAGCTCCCAGCCACTACCAATCCACTCTGATTCCCGGATGGGCCAGGCATCCCTTCTTGTATTCCCCTGACACTGAGTGAATCTACCTCAAATCAACCAACAGTCCAAATGAGTTGCCGTATTTTACCTCTTTGCCTCTGCTGGTAGACTAGAAGAGCTTAGAAAGGTCCAGGGACTATTCTCACCCTTACATTCTAGTTCCTCACATGTCCTACGTGTTAAAAACATAACACTTGATTTCAGAAAGCTGAAAGAAAGACACACTTTGTGGCTCCATAAAACCATGTCTCCAAAGTGTTAAAACACTTTTTCTTCCCCATCTTCCCACCAGCCATGAGAGCTGCAATCTTATCACTGAAGCCGGAACTTTGAAGTCATTTGATAATGGTGTTAGTGGTGCCAAAAAAAGCAAATTAAAAGACTGTCTAAGGGATTGTTTTTCTCTTGAATTTGAAAGCCAATGTCTGAACACTGAGATCCTGTGGCAAGAAGTGACAGTCCCTTTAGGACAAGCAAGAGGAGACATCCAGTTACTTCTTTGTTTCTATAGCTTCTAAGAGGCCATTTCTTCCCCAAAATGAATATATGAGATAAAAGCAATCGTATGGCATATTTAAGATCATTATTCATTTGAGATCCTCGTGGAAGTGGCATGAGCTAAAGATAATACTGTCAAAAACTGCTATACTGTTGGGCTCTTATCTCTCTTGACCCTGCTTGGTTTCGTCTCTGGTCAGGGCAGCCAGACAGACGTCTGAGGACAGTGTGTTGTCTCTATGGCATAGGCAATGAGGGAGAAGGGAAGAGAAAGTATCCATTACTAACTGATTCTGCCAGCCTTTATGTATTTTGCATACATTATTTCATTTAATCCTCTCAAAAGCCCTGTGAGATGGTTAAGCAGTTCATTATCTTAGTTTTACAGTTGTAAGCCCACAAACTCAGAGAGAGTCGGTAACTTGCCCAAGGTCACACAGGCGGGAAGAAGCTCTCAGAGCCACATGGAGCTCCCACACAAGCACATTTCTTGAGAAGTCACCAAGCTGCACATGGTTCTTTCATTCATTCAGGGGCTTTGGAGCCACACAGAGAAGTTGAGTCCCAGGCACAGAATACACTGAGTGAACGCACAATCTGCGGGCACGTTTGTTACTTAAACTTTTTCAGGCTCAATTTTCTTATCTGAAAATGAAGATTATAAAAATGCCTGCCCCGAGGATTGTTTGGAAGATGAAATGAGATAATCCACGATATGCTCAAGACGGTTCAACTGTGCTGGTACAAGATGTTTAAATGCTGCCTCTCCCGACAAAGCAGTCGCAGTCCGGTGGGAGAGCCAGTGGCATAATCAACCCGCTAAGAAACAGTGGGCACTGGTTTAATAGTGATATAAACCAAATTGTATAGGAATACTAATGAGGAAGTGAAGGCTTCTCCCTGAAGGACAAGAGAGGGGGCTCCCAGCGGTGATGGCCTTTGTGCTGTGAACTGTCTTATTTCCCTGATCTGGGAGATTGGAGGTACAATGAGCTGTATCACAGGTGTGGGGAACACTGTACACAAAGCTTGGGATGCTAGATAGGGGTCCATTAGGGGGTCCCTGCAAAAGGATGGCAGGAGATTCAGCTCGAGCTGTAGGTTGGATTCTGTGTGAAGAACCTGGCATGTCGGGCTCCAGGGTTTGGGTTCCTGATGTAGGCAGTAGAGAACCTTGGGAGCTTCCAAAGCAGGGCGCCACCTATTCCCATTTGCATGCTGGAAGAAGAACGGGGGAGGCCATCTGGACCACAGATTAGAAAGGAGAGAGCTGGAGGCAGGGAGGCTGTAGTGACTCTTCAGAACATAAGGGCTGAGCAAGACCATGGGAAGTGGACAGAGAGTAGGGCTCCCATCTGACAGGATGGATCACAAGTGTCAGAGATGCAGGGCCGTTATTCGTTTCTCTAGGGAAATGCTGTTTAGTGTTCCTTCTTCTTTTTCAGAATCAAAAAATGTTATAAGTTTAAGGCACTACTTGAGAATTTGAGAAGTGAAAGCACTTCCGTAAGAAATGAAGAAAAATAAGGGAAGTTTTGTGGGGTTTGCAGCAACATGATGTGCTTGGTCTGGATGACCTTCCGACTTGCTTGCCAGATATCTCCAATGAGACTTCAAAGTATAAGGAGTTACTGAAATTGCCATTATGTAAATGGACTGTGAAATGGATTATATTAGCCATTTTCCCAGGCTCTGTATTCTAACATTCTTCTGGAGAAAGTATGTTGGTCAAAATGAAGTCATTAAGAAAGAGAATACCTACAGAGGGGTTTCTCCAGGAACTATTTTACAAACTTTGTCCACAAAACACAAATGGCAAGATTGGCATGAATGTCCCAGTACTGGGTGCAACCAAAGTCTGCAAGATGCTTTGTGTTCACTGATACACCTAGATTTGAAAGGTAGAAGACATTTGTCTTCAGATTTTTATTTAAACCAAGAGGTAGAATGCTAAGAGTACAGAAATTTTTTTAAAGCCTGTGAACTGAAAATTTTTGTCCAGGACTGGGTTAGGAGCTGCCAGGGAAAGTGACAGTGAATACATAATAAATAAACACTCACAGGGCAACTTAGGAATTTTGATGAATAGTGTCAGAACATTAAGTTGGCCATGTAGAAAAAGCAAATATCCAGATTCCTATATACTCATTAAACCAAAATTGACTCTGCTGCTGCTGCTGCTAAGTCGCTTCAGTCGTGTCCGACTCTGTGCAACCCCATAGACAGCAGCCCACCAGGCTCTGCTGTCCCTGAGATTCTCCACGCAAGAACACTGGAGTGGGTTGCCATTTCCTTCTCCAATGCATGAAAGTGAAAAGTGAAAGTGACGTCGCTCAGTCGTGCCCGATTCTTAGTGACCCCATGGACTGCAGCCCACCAGGCTCCTCCGTCCATGGGATTTTCCAGGCAAGAGTACTGGAGTGGGGTGCCATTGCCTTCTCCAAAAATAGACTCTAGATGGGGAATAAAAATATTAAAACAAAACATTTTTAAATGTTTTTATTCTAAGAAATTTGTAATATTTATAATGATTTTGTAATAAGGAAGGCATTCTTAAGTAAAAAATACACCTTGAAGTCATAAAGGAAATAATAATTTTGACAATATAAAAAGTAAAAACTTCTATAAACATATATTAATATATTATTATCATATATCAATAAAGTCAATATGTAGTATACTTATGAATATGTTACTAATACGCAATAAAGTCAATGCAAATATTTATATATTGTTAATATTATATGTATTAATAAAGTAAGAAACAACAATCTGAGAAAATAGTCATTTGCAACACACATGACCACCCCTCACTTGGCCTCCACACCTCTATCTACAAGTGTTAAAAACCTCCCTAAAACCCCATAGGCTCATGGCAAGGCTGCCTCTTCTCCCAGCTTCAGTTCCCCAGCCCCTTCAGCTCCACCCTCATAGCCTCACCCTCATTTACCTCTTTGTGGTCATCAGCACTCATCTCTATCATGACCTTTATCTTTGTTCATGTTGATCCCCTCAAGAAGCCCAGATGCCCCTCATTACTTGGACTTACTCCCATTTGGCCCTTGTGTTCCTCTTCCAACCCCACACCTCACCCATCCCTACTTCCTAAAACTGTTCCACTGTGTTATCACTTCAAAGCAGGTCTCCTATATGCTGTACTTCTTCTCTAAACATTCCCATCACTTTTTTTTTTTTTTTTTTTTGTCTTCGAGGCATGTGGGATCTTAGTTCCCCGACAAGGGATCAAACCCACACCCCCTGTGTTGGAAGCTCAGAGTCTTAGCCACTGGACCTCAAGGGAAGTTCCTCCCATCAACTTCTTACTCTAACTACTACCCCACTGTCCCTGAGCATAGTGCTTCCTCACAGCCCAAAGCAGTCTACAGAATGTGTGTGTGTGTGTGTGTCCATTAAATTATCTCTGGAAGGACATATAAGAAGCAGTTAATAATTATTGTCTCTGGGAAGCAGTTTCAGAGGTTGAGGAAAGGGAGATTTTGTTACTGTTATATTTTTTTCTACAGGGTTTACTTTTCATGACATGTATGACATTTTTTTTTCCAAAGGAGAGCAAAGCATCTTAAAAGACAATGATCAAGTTCTTTTTTCTTTTATCATTTCAACATCGTGTGTGTGAATCTATTCACGTGCATGCCCACACACACTTACACATCACCTTTGATGCAGTGCATAGAGTGAAAGCAATTTCACATCAGCTAATGGATCCAGTTTTTGTTTAAAAGCTGTTTTCAGAGGGCAGAAACAGCTTGTCAGGATAGTTGATCAAGTGTTTCCCAACCCCCCATGTACACATACATAAATCTGATAATAGAAAAAAAAAATCATTCAGACCATTTGTTTGGCACTTTGAAGACAAAAGCTGCTAACCAATAAACCGCTTCTCAGTTGTGTGTGTGTGTGATTCTTCAGACAAATATTGTATTTCTGGATTTAGATGGGGAAGTCTATTTTATCTGCCATATACCCACAGTTGTCCAAGACTGGATTAGGTCCTAAATTAAACAAACTAAGCCTCTTCTTCAAGATGCTCATACTCTTTGAAAAGGTGGAAAGAACAATATAATCACACCAGAAATTGTCCGGAAAGACTTAATGGAAGAGTGAAGACTTGAGAGGCCACAGCAGAAATCAAACCACATAACCAACAATCAATGTCTTTCTTCTAGCTTTTGAAATCACAGTTTTAATAGTCCATGTACTCCAGTAAATTATGACAAACCAGAAATGCTGCTATTAAAATGGACCCCTGGGGCAAAACTCTTTACCAAGCCAATTTGAATTCAAATGGGCAGCAGGATATACAAAGAGAGGAAAACAACGGACCCTATTTACAACACTGTTTCATAAAGATAATTAACTTTTATTTATTCAGATATAAGAAGATACTGCAGAGTGGAAAACAGGGACTATTGGAGATGTTGCTAAGGACGCAAGCCTTTCAGATTTCCTCCCCTCTGTTCACCCTTTCTGAATTATTATGCCCATTACCAACCCCATGTCTAAATCAGAAAATTACTGAAATGCAAATTGAACAGAGTAATTTATCTGTGCCTGAAAATATCTCCGAGTTAACAGAGCTCCACTGATGAGATCTAAACAAGCCCAGGGAATCGTGGTACCTAATTTACAGCAGTATTATGTAGCAACATAAATTTAACCACAAGCAACATATATTGTGAAAGTCATAATAAACACCAGAGAAAAATGGAGGAGAGATGAGGAGTCACACAAAATGTGTTTCATTAAAAGAGAAAGGAATTGCACAACTATCGCATTAGTACTTGATGCACAGTCCAGTTTCAAATTGGTCAGAGTGAGGAAGCCAGCAAATTAAAAATCGTGATTCCTTCCCTTGCTCCACTGGAGATTTACAAATAAGTAAATCAACTTTTCCATGTGATGGAAGATTTCCACAGAAAACTCTTTCCCGTGAAAGATTTCCACAGAAAACTCTTTCTCTATTATCTTGTCATGGTGCCTGAAATCATCAGTATTAAAAATGTAAGGATTTTGAAAATCTTTTGGTTTCTAAGATTTCTGTATTAAATCTCAGAGAACACTGACTCTTTATCAGCTAATGTATCATCAGGAATGATATATCAGAAAACTTGTATTAAAACTTGTAGACAAAAGAGAGTCTAGTCATGCAATTACTGTTTCTTCTGAATTTATGAATGGGTAAATAGAGGCTCAAAGATATTATCCAAGGTCATGAAGTCAACTTCTGGCTGAACTGGAACTAAAATTTCATCTTTTACATTCCTGATCAAGTACCCTTTCCCTACTCTGTACCTCAGTTTTCTTTCAAAGCTCTATAACAATGAGACATGAGTGAGATAGCTGGGGCAAGAAATAGGAATTGTCAACATGTCCCCAGAAAGAAAAAGAGAAAGCACCATAAAGTAACTTCACTAACTCTACAATTTTGCCTAGATGGGCTCTGTGTCGGTGTTAGTCGGTCATTTGTGTCTGACTCTGCAATCCTGTGAATTGTTGCCTGCCAGCTTCTTCTGTCCATTTCCTTCTCCAGGGAATCTTCCTGACCCAGGGATGGAAGCCGGGTCTTCTGCATTGCAGGCAGATTCTTTTCCATCTGAGCCCATAGATAGGCTCTATTAAAAACAATTGAGATTAGGAATTCCCTGGCGGTCCAGCAGCTAGGACTCTGCCCTCCACTCTAGTGGGGCATGGGTTTCATCCCTGCTGGGGAAACTAAGATCCTGCGAACCATGTGGTGTGGCCACTAAGTAAGTAAACAAGTAAAATAAAATGGACTACACTGCCTTTTTTAAAAAAATTGAGTTTGGGTTTTCCCCTCTGCCATCAAATTCAAAGCTGACCAAAGTAGACTGGAATTGAAGCTTGGTGTTGGAAAAGTTAAGACACTGTGTACAATGTTAAATTTTGTTCTTAGTTGTAGGTGATC
This sequence comes from Bison bison bison, assembly GCF_000754665.1. Classification (NCBI taxonomy): domain Eukaryota; kingdom Metazoa; phylum Chordata; class Mammalia; order Artiodactyla; family Bovidae; genus Bison; species Bison bison. The sequence goes on along the minus strand of NW_011494677.1, from coordinate 9,001,815 downwards.
TTAGTTCACAGGCCTTACAAGGTAAAATCCCTAAATCAACACTATTTATTGTTCTCCCTGTCAAAGTCGCTACTGGTCAAATTGATCACTTGTTATTTGCAAGAGTGGGTTATTATACCAGGTCGATATGTACTCACCCACTTATGGTAGTGAGGTGCTGGGTTACCTGGTGAGTACATAAATGGTTGGGAAACTTACAAAGCAGAGGCAGTAAGGAAAATGGAAAGAATCTGAGAGTTGTTATTTGTAAAAACCAAAATAGACTTCATTTAGGAAAGAACATTGTTAGATGGCTTTACACCTGTTTCATAGTTTGGTGATTCACTTTAAGTTCATACAGCTGAAAGATACCTTAATCTTTTTTAGAGCTCAGTGCTGTTAAAGCTTTTGTACTAGAACTTCAGGTCAGGATGGCACAATGTCCTCATGCTTTGCTACATTCCAGCTGCCTCACTCTCAACCTCTGATCAAAACCAACCATGATAGATAATGAAATGGCATAGTCAATGTAAGAAAACAAGATAAATATCTCTGTGGACCAGGAGCAGAATGGGACCTCAGAATGGTGATAAAGACAGAAGCCCCAGCCCTGCTGGGATCTGGGTCTGGAAGTCCTTGAGGAGTCACCCTTGAGGAGTGGCTCTTTAGAAGGACAGGGTGAACAGTGCTTCTCCCCTACATGCACCTGGAGCTGCATGGATGGAGAGCCCAGAGACTGGCATGGGGGCCTCTGTTCTTGTGAAGATGCTGAACACAAATGCAGCCACCCTCCGCCTGGAGCCATGACGTTATGGGAACTCAGAAACCTGGGAGAGCAGAGAACAAGCCAGTCCTCAACTGGAGACTGAAGTTTTCCTCTTCTCTCGTGAAAGGATCTGTAATACCCTCAAGGTCACCAAGCGCCACTCTTCCCCAAATTTCACTCTGAGCATCTGGTTTGCTTAGACAAAGAATAGTGAACACTTTCTTAGTCCAAACAATCAAAGTCCACCAGAGACAAATCTATAGTCCAACAAAATCAGGTTCATTTGCTCATTGCTATGAGTAAGACAGCACATGAGAGAAACCAAGTGTCTCAACAAACAAAGGAGGAAAATACATTGATTATAGGATTTGGAGAAGAGTGGAGTTTGGGTGAAATTTAAATGAAGAGGGTGATTTTTTTTAATAAACCATTTGAACCATTGTGAAGTGTATGAAAATGAAAGTATTATTTGTTCAGTCATGTCTGACTCTTTGCAACCCCATGGACAGTATCCTGCCAGGCACCTCTATCCATGGAATTCTCCAGGCAAGAATACTGGAGTGGGTTGCCATTCCCTTACTCCAGGGGATCATCCCAACCCAGGGATCAAACCTACATTGAGAGAGAGAAGACCTGCATTGAAGGCGGATTCTTTACTGTCTGGGCTACCAGGGAAGCCCTTTGAAGAATATAATCCTGTGGCATTTAGGACACTCATATTTTTGTGCTACCATCTATAGAACACTTCCATCTATAGAGTACTTTTCATTTTGCACAACTGAAACTCTTTAGTCATTAACCGTTAATTCCTCATCCCTTCTCCCAGCCCGCATCCCTAGCAGCTACTCCTATTTTCTGTCTCTATGAATTTGATTACTTAGATACCACATGTGAGTGGAATGGTACATCTCTCCTTTTGTGACTGTCTGGTTTTACTTAGCATAACGTCCTCAAGGTTCACCCCTGTTGTATCACATTTCAGAATTTCCTTCCTTTTTGAGGCTGAACAATATTCCATTGTATATATATTATATACAAAATTTAAACATTTTGTTTCTCCATTCATCAGTTGATGGATATTGGATTGTTTCTACATTTTGGCTATCAGGAATCATTCTGCTAAGAACATAGATGTGCAAATATGTTTGAGTCCCTATTTCAAGAGCTTTGGGGCATATATCCAGAAGTGGAATTGCTGGGGCATCTGGTAATCCTATATTTAGCTTTTTAAAGAACCACCAAATTGTCTTCCATGGTAGCTACACCATTTTACATTCCCACTAGCGATGCATGAGGGTTACAATTTCTTCACATCCTCACCAACACTTGCTATTTTCCATGATTTTGATTATAGGCATCCTAGTAGGTATAAAGTGGTATCTCATTATAGATGAAGCTGTGTTTTGATGGGCTCAGTGCTAAGCAGGACTGTGAATAAAAAGGTCAACACCAGGTTAGGACTATGAAGTGGACTCGAAGTCTCATTTCATTGGAAACTGCAAAGTTAATGTGAAATGTTGTGTTCCGAAACCCTCATCTGAGCCCCTGTGCCTGGTTCGGCCATTGAGGCTGCTTCTGTCACAGAATGCCTTTTGTAGATCTTCCTGGCCAAAGTGGAATGCTTGCTCTTCCTGATATCACTTTAAGCTGAAAAATTTCAGACAATCTCCGATTTTTGAAAACAAGGTTTCACGGAGAACAAGTCAAAGAAACATCCCTTAAAAGTGGGGGTTGTTGTGAAAGTTTACAATGGCAGAGTTGTCGTTGGGAGGAAATAATGGTTACTGTTCACTTTGAAGCTGGCTTTACCTGCTACCTGCTCTGCTAGTCCAGAGTGACGACAGCAGCAGGGCAGATATTTTATTTACTTTCTTAGTCTGGGCTTTTACTTTTTCAACATCAAGGATACAATAGAGAGAAAGGAAAAAATAAGTCATAAATCAAAAGCTTCCTACTGAAAAATGCACCTACAAACCGAAATTCCAAATCACATAAATATAATTAAAGAGAGACAGCCACCTAGCTATGATTACATGGGCATGGCACTGAGGGCAGATGTGATGGGGTGCGGGGGGTCTGCCTACTTTACCATTATCCAATAGGTGGCTAGGTGAATCATCAGCTTTTATTGGGATTTTTATCCCGTTATGCACAAAATAGAATTAACAATATGACCCACTCCATAATCTTGTGCAATATGTGAGACAGCCGTAACATTTCAATACACCTTTAAAAGACCTGGTATTACTATTAGTGGTGCTATTTATTCTTCTCTGAAAAAAAAATATTTGGAGACAATTGGTGTTGCTTCGCCTGCAAACAAGACCATCTATTCTTTCCATGTTAAACGAGATGCATGGAATATCTGCTTCATAATCCTAAGCTGTATGAAACCAGGGCAGAGTCTGGGCTGGACTTACTCTACCTCTTCCCTCAAACCTCTTCTGCTCTTCTGAAGGGTTATTTCAGCCCTTTAGACTGCATCTTCATGGATGGAGATGTGGTTGGTAATCTCATACTATTTCAGCCTTTCTCCTTTAAGCAGCAGAAACAGAGTGAGCCTGTGAGCCTCAAGTGCCAACTGTGCAATTTACATCCATCATTACATAATTAGCAATTAGCTGAGCACTACAAAGGGAGATCCTGCCATGAATACCTCTGCACACAATCCAGACTGGGACACTGTGTTTACCTCTGCCTTGCAAAGTGCAAATTGGGAGCCATCGAAGTCTTTAGCGAGAATAAAGTACAACATTTAAACGAACTGTTTAGAGATGAGGGGGGCGCGGATTTCAGTGGATAGTCAGGGCTTCTTTGGGGACCTCATTTTCATTGAACTTCAGCTTCCTGAGCCCCGGGGAGGGGGGACTCCCTAAAGAAGTATTTAAGATATTTTCTAAATGAAGATGGGGCATTATTTTGGGTAATGACTTCAGACCCTAGGCTACAGTTAGCAGCTGACGAGGAGACTTTCAAGCTGAAAAGCTAATACCTAAGAGGGGAAATAATCGGCCCTTTTCTCTCGCTTCTTGCATGCTGAAAGCCAAGTAGAGCAGTCCCTCGCTGGCAGGAAAGGTAAAACAGACCTGTGTAACCACGGCATCCTTCAGCTTTGCGATTAGAGTGATAATCACTGTGCCCCCTCATTTTCCTGCCACTGCAGGAACTATAAATGGCATTCTGTGAGGCCGCAAATTGCAAGGGAGCACTTTGTACGTGAGGGAAAGTCTCCCATTGTGTAAATGGATCAGTTCCCACCCCAAAATTACTGGCCTCTCCCTGACAAAATGATGTGGGAGCCTTGTTATTGCCTGCTGGGTTGTGTAAAATCCAACTAATTTTACAGGGAGAAAGCTTTTCCTACCTTATGATCCATCAAAATGAGGGTTGGCAATCTGGGGCCAAACTAGTGAGAGAAACAGCGGTTCTTTTCTTCCTTTTTCTCTTAGGAACGTCCATCTCCTAAACTGTCAAGGTCCAGGAAAAGAGAGGAGATTCCCCTCAGAGCACGTTTTTGAAATCTTTTCCACCATGATTTTGGACCTAAACCCTCTAAAATGTACCCCCCGCCACATCCAAAGATAGGAGCCTACCTATCTTTCTCATCTCCACCGCCTTCTACATCCACACCCATCCCCTACAGATTTACTGTTAGGAATTTGCCTAAATTCCTGCACCCTCTAGGCAGTAATTCTTGGAATATCCAAGAGAGGTAAACATGTCCTTCTTTCCTCCTACACTGCTTTGCTCATGCTTCTAAAGTAGCTCAGCTCACATCCCCCTATTTTTATCCCCACTAAACTGTAACTTGTTAGACACCAGAAACCATATCGTATTACATTTAACTTTGCTCCCCCAATATTGACCACAATGCCTGGTACACAGTTGGTTTTTAATGAATGTTTGCAGTTGAATGTCTTCTAAGTGATAATTTACCTGTTCTTTCATGACCGGCAATTGAAGCAGAATTTTAGGATACTGATTTAAGAAAAGATGGATAGATTTACTTCCTAAGTGTATATTGTATGTCTTCTCTGGATTGGGCAACCTGGGTACAAAGAGGACAGAGACATTGCGTACAGCCCGAGGAGCTCACAGCTCAATTGCAGACAGACTTGACGACACGTCATTACCATACGGAAATAGAGAAAGAAGTCAGTGCTAAACAAGTATGCTGGAAGTGGCCGGCTCCACCAGGGCCAACTCCAGAGGATTCCACAGTGAAGATGACTTTTAAAGGGGTCTTGAAATATGGGTATAATTTTCCTTGTATAGGGGGATGAAAGGTATTCTAGGGGAAAGAAACTACATTTGGAAATAAAAATTTCAAGTCTAAAAAGGCCATGAAGGGCGGTGTTTCTGTCCTTCTTACATTTGTGTTGTTGTCATTCAGTCACTAAATTGTATCCTACTTTTTGCAACCCCATAGACTGCAGCGTTCCAGGCTTCCCTGCCCTTCACTATATCCCAGAGTTTGCTCAAATTCATGCCCATTGAGTCAGTGATGCCATCCAACCATCTTATCCTCTGTTGCTCCCTTCTCCTCATGCCTTCAATCTTATTCAGCATCAGAATCTTTTCCAATGAGTCAACTCTTCGCATGAGGTGGCCAAAGTACTGGAGTTTCAGCTTTCGCATCATTCCTTCCAAAGAAATCCCAGCGCTGATCTCCTTCAGAATGGACTGGTTTGATCTCCTTGAGTCCAAGGGATGCTCATGAGTCTTCTCTAGCACCACAGTTCAAAAGCATCCATTCTTCTCAGCCTTCTTTATGGTTCAGCTCTCACATTCGTACATGACTACTGGAAAAACCACACCTTTGACTATTTAAACCTTTGTCAGCAAAATGATGTCTCTGCTTTTTAGTATACTATCTAGGTTTGTCATAGCTTTCCTTCCAAGAAGCAAGCCTCTTTTACGTTCATGGCTGCAATCATCATCTGCAGTGATTTTGGAGTCCCAGAAAATAAAATCTGTCACTGCTCCCACTTTTTCCCCTTCTATTTGCCATGACGTGATGGGACTGAATGCCATGATCTTAGTTTTTTAATGTTGAGTTTCAAGCCAGCTTTTTCTGTCCTTCTTACACCAACCTAATTCCCTCCCCTCCCCACCTCCCATCTCCAGCATGTGTTGTGGGCTTTCAAAAATGAATCTCTTCCAGTAGGGGACGGTTGAAATGCATGAAGGGGGTCAAAAGGTACAAGCTTCCAGTTATAAAATATAAATGAATCCTGGGGATAAAGTGTACAGCACGGTGACTATTAACAAGAGGTGTATTGCATATTTGAAAGTTGCTATGATACCAGATCTTAAAGTTCTCATCACAAGAAGAAAAATTAATACCTCTGCATGGTGATGCATGTTAACTAGACTTACTGTGGTGATATTTTCTAAATATATACAAATATCAATTCATTATATTGTATTCCTGAAACTAATACAATGTTACATGTCAATTACACCGTTAAAAAAAAAGAAATGTCTACACAACTATTTCAGAGTCTTGTTTGCCTTTCCTGTCCTGTATTTGGGTCCTGGTAGACAGGGATAGGAATTCTGTAGGGGCTCAATCACTTAAGTCACAATTCTCAGAAGGAAAAGAAAAACCTCTTTTCTCAGCTATAAGTGAGATCCCTGATTCCTTGTTTCTGGTTGCTTGTTTGTAGAATCGGAGATGCTTCTTACCAGAGAAGCCTTTAGAAGTCATAATTTCTGCCCCAGTAGGAATGTCTTTGGAGAAGGAAATGGCAACCCACTCCAGTACTCTTGCCTGGAGAATTCTGTGGACAGAGGAGCCTGGTGGGTTGCTGTCCATGGGGTCGCACAGAGTTGGACACGACTGAAGTGACTTAGCATGCATGCACTGGAGAAGGAAATGGCAACCCACTCCAGTATTCTTGCCTGGAGAATTCCGTGGACAGAGGAGCCTGGTGGGCTGCCGTCTATGGGGTTGCACAGAGTCAGACACGACTGAAGTGACTTAGCAGCAGCAGCAGGAATGTCCTAACACAGTCCCTCCACACTCCTACCCTCCCTTGTGTGTATCTGACTGGCTGAGTTCCAAAGACCCTGGAAAAAATTCCAGAGCATCACTAGAGAACATCCTAGACAAAATCTCACCTGAGAATAAGAATGTAGCCTAAGTTCCTACCAGTAGAATCCAAGGTGTTACCTTCTACCCTATGTTTTCTTCCTCACTGCTCTTTTATCATCTACTATGATATCTGAAATGACCTCCCACAAGATTCTGACAACAGTACCAGATACATTTCATACTTAAAAATAATGGTTAGGCTATTCTTTGTCTACTCAAGGCAATGGTTTTTCCTGTGGTCATGTATGGATGTGAGAGTTGGACTGTGAAGAAGGCTGAGCGCCAAAGAATTGATGCTTTTGAACTGTGGTGTTGGAGAAGACTCTTGAGAGTCCCTTGGACTGCAAGGAGATCCAACCAGTCCATTCTGAAGGAGATCAGCCCTGGGATTTCTTTGGAAGGAATGATGCTAAAGCTGAAACTCCAGTACTTTGGCCACCTCATGTGAAGAGTTGACTCATTGGAAAAGTCTCTGATGCTGGGAGGGATTGGGGGCAAGAGGAGAAGGGGAGGACAGAGGATGAGATGGCTGGATGGCATCACTGACTTGATGGACGTGAGTCTGAGTAAACTCCGGAGTTGGTGATGGACAGGGAGGCCTGGTGTGCTGCGATTCATGGGGTCACAAAGAGTCGGACATGACTAAGCGACTGATCTGATCTGATCTGATTCTTTTCCAGCCAGGCCAACTTTAAATGTGTTCCTGAATTGCTCCTTTTAACTGCAGCCATCCTGGTTTAAGTGGACTGGAGGGAATATATTAAGCTGATTTGCATTGTCAACTAAGATACAATGGTTAGCTATAGATCAACTTTAAGACACTTTGACCTTATGAAAGTCCTGATTCAACTCCCATATTTTGTGTCTCTCTTGCCCCTTTGAGTGCCCCCCGACAGGTTTTTTAGTGCTCTCATCCACCCACTTCACGGTCCACGGCCTCTGCAGGGGCACCTTGCCTGGAATTGACCTTGTTCCCTATACCAGTGATTGCTCAACCTGGATGTCCAGTCGAATCATCTGGGAAGCTTGTTTTTTATTTCAATTCCAGGGCAGACTGCTGGTATTTTTAAAAGGCCCCCAGACAATGCTACCGTGCAGCCAGGGTTGAGAATCATTGCTGTAGACAGTGTTTTGTTTTGTTTTTAAGCTTTTGAAAGCTGTAGAACTCAGTTCAAGGGAACACTTAGACCAAAACCCAAAGTGTAAATCAAACTGAAGCAGAGTCTTCTTTGGTTGATGAAGTATAAGCGTGGAAAGGAACACACATCTGTAGGGGACTCCATAGGACTGTCTAATAGGCTTCATGGATATCTACTTGGTCCATCAAAATGTACCTTCCCTGAAAGTCACTGCATTCAACCCATGGGTCTGCAAACTTTTTCTATAAAGAGTCAGTGATAAATATTTTTAAGCTTTGCAAGTCATATGGTCTCTGTTGCAACTATCCAACAGTGTTATTGACCATGAAAGCAGCCAGAATTTACAATAGGTATATTAATGAGCATGGCTGAGTGCCAATCAAATTTTATTTACAAAAGCAGGCTGCAGACTGGATTTGACACGCTAACCATAGTTTTCTGACTCATGTCTTAAAACATCATCCCCTTCTAGATGATGGATTGCTAATCTTAAAAACTAAGTATGCTTATGTTTTGCTTACGTCCAAGTTACATCTATGCTCATTAAGTTACGTGTGTGTTAATTGGAGACCTCTGATAACACCCTCAAATACCAAGAATTGGACTTCTTAGATGACTTTGGTAGAACAGAACTGAAGGAAGAATTATTCGGTGGGAAGTGGCAGGTCTATGCCAAGGGCTAAACTGGGACGATGGTAACTCCGTCAGTCGTCTCTTCTGAACAGGAGTTTAAAGAGTAAGGAACAGAAGTCCCTCCAACCTCCTGGAGGGCTTCCAAGCTGGTGCTAGTGGTAGAGAACCTACCTGCCAATGCAGGAGACCTAAGAGACGTGGATTTGACCCCTGGGTAGGGAAGATCCCCTGGAGTAGGATATGGTAACCCACTCCAGTATTCTTGCCTGGAGAACTCCAAGGACAGAGGGGCCTGGCAGGCTACAGTCCATGCAGTCACAAAGAGTTAGAGACGACTGAGCGCACACACACACACACACACATACACACACACACACACACACACACACACACACACACACCCTCCTGGAAGTACCTAGTAAGAGGGCCCTGATCTGGGCCAGCTAGAGCTGTAGTGATCTTACCCTCTTTGCCAGATAATCGTGATATTGTGTTGAGGTGAAAACTGCCCTTTCAACATCTGCCCTGTTTGCTTGTATGAATCTTTGTGTCCGGGCTTCTCCTACTTAAAGAATCACATCCAGTTCCGTTTAGGAACAAAAGCTGAGCCCCCATGCTGCAGGGAGGCTGTAACTGCTCCTACCAGAGAGACCACAGGAGCTGACGTGGGGGCTGATCAGAGTGTGGGGATTTGATTCTGCCTGCCAACATTTCTGCAGGTGTCTTTACCTTTGTGCCACCTACCTCTGGATTGCATTTCCCTTGGGCCTCATTCAAGATCGACTTGTCCTCCTCCGTCAACCAAACGGTCCTCTTTTCACTGGTCATGCTGCTCCTGAGATGCTGGAGCTCAGTTACTGAAGAGCATTTTTAAAAACCACATTCTTTCTACTGCTTTATGTTTCAAATCTACTTGACACTTTTCTTTTTCATTCAGAATGCCTTGATTTTTTTTTTATCTATAGCCTCTTGTAAGCAAGAAAAGAAATGAAATGTTGGAGCTAAAGACATGAATGCTAAAGTATTTATGGAGAAGTATGCTGATATTTTGGAGGAGGAAATGGCAACTCAGTCCAGTATTCTTGCCTGGAAAATTTCATGGACAGAGAAGCCTGGTGGGCTATAGTCCATGGGGTCGCAAAGAATCAGACACAACTGAAGCAACTTAGCATGCATGCATGTTCTGATATTTGCAATTTACTCTGAAATATAACAAAAAACTGGGACAGGTTGATTGGATGGAGAGAAGGATAGATGGGTATGTGATATAAGTAGAGCAAAATGTTAATGGTAGAACTGAGGTAGTAGGTATACGATGTTCATTGTAAAATTCTTTCCATGTTGCTGTAAATTTGAAATTTTCATAACAAAATGTTGAAAAGAATAAATGTTTGAATATTTAGAAAAAAATAATTTCTTCCTATGAATTATGCCAAGGCTTGAGTCAAGACTCAAAAACTTGGACCAATATATGAGAACTACTCTGCTTGGAGTACTAATTATGAGTAACCCTATTACAAAGGAGCCTAATTAGATTCAAACATTTTATTCCATCATCATGGTTATGAAATTCTATTAAACAACAAGTACTAAATGAAGTATTCTAGAATCAGCATAAATTATTCTTATTTTCCTCTTTCATCCCTTTAGCTCTCAGGTGGCCAGAATTAGATTTACCCTAATCCTTGGTCACAGTCTCATTATTGGCCTATGCTTGATCCATTTCTGTTTATTCATTATTTAGTCATTTGTATTAAACAACTATAAACCCACCACCCAAAATAATAGCCAGAACCTTGAAAACCCACATCCAACTATATGGTCTCCTCAACCCATTCCACACCATCCTCAATTCTATGGACATCACTTCCTGTTCCTTTAAGTGCGTGTGATAATAACATTTTAAAAATTGCTTTTAACTCTGGAAAAGGAGTATATTCATTTTGACCAGTCTTAATTTTTCCCACTTAACATTACTTGCAGAGATTTATCCATACTGTTGCAAAACTGTTGTGGTTCATTTGCTTGATTACTATATAATATTCTATTATGTGACTACTACTACTACTAAGTCGCTTCAGTCATGTCCAACTCTGTGCGACCCCATGGACTGCAGCCTACCAGGCTTCTCCGTCCATGGGATTCTCCAGGCAAGAACACTGGAGTGGGTTGCCATTTCCTTCTCCAATGCATGAAAGTGGAAAGTGAAAGTGAAGTCGCTCAGTCGTGTCTGACTCTTAGCGACCCCATGGACTGCAGCCTACCAGGCTCCTCCCTCCATGGGATTTTCTGGGGAACAGTACTGGAGTGGGGTGCCATTGCCTTCTCCCTCTATTATGTGAACCTACCATTTATTTGTTCCCTTCATTTATAGACATTTGGTCCCAAGTTTAACATTCTCATAGGGAACCCATGCTGCGTATGTGCAAGGTTGTATCTTGGCTATTTGCCAAGATAGAGTAGCATTGCTAGGTACCAGGGTATACAAAGGCTCAACTTTAAGAGAGAATACTAAACCACTTTCCAAAGTGGTTGCAGCAATTTCTACTCCTTTCTCCTACATTAAGGGCTTCCCAGGTGGCCCAATGACAAAGGACCCATCTGCCAATGCAGGAGATGCAGGTTCAATGCCTGGGTCAGGAAGATCCCTTGGAAGAGGGCGTGGCAACCCACTTCAGTATTCTTGCATGAAAAATCCCATGGACAGAGGAGCCTGGCAGGCTACAGTCCATAGAGGATCACAAAGAGTTGGACTTAGCACGCATGCAAGCACCCCTACATTAATATGGTTTCTGTCCTTAAACAACATTTAATCCAGTGGAATATAAGGACATATAATGATATGATTTAATATTACACATACATAAATGGGGTGAATAATGGAATAGAAGCTTCAGGAGAAGACTTCTGGCAGTAGGAAAGAAGTGGTATTCGTCTCCCCTCTCAATTGATACTCAATGGAGTTACATCT
>NW_011494677.1:8982165-8990130 GCF_000754665.1 Bison bison bison | reverse complement strand
GTTTGTGTTCCTCTCCTTCCACTCCTGTTTTGAAATTGTTTGTACTAGGGGAGTCTCTTGGGTTCCTCTCCATCTTAGAGGCTGTGGCTATGTTTTAACCTTCCATTCCTTGGCAAAACTGGAAGCCCCTCCCTACAATTCTTTCTGTACCAAAAAGCATTCTGTACTCCCCACTACCCATGTGCTTCTGTCCAACAAGTGGCTTTGTGCTTGGAGGTCAGAGGTGCCGAATTCACTTACTTCCTTATTCAGCATCCAGAGAACTTAGCTGGGCCTCTGGGTTTGTTAAAAACACTCCTGCTGCTAAGTCGCGTCAGTCAGTCGTGTCCGACTCTGTGCGACCCCATAGACGGCAGGCAGCCCACCAGGCTCCCCAGTCCCTGGGATTCTCCAGGCAAGAACACTGGAGTGGTTGCCATTTCCTTCTCCAATGCATGAAGGTGAAAAGAAAAAGTGAAGTCGCTCAGTCGTGCCCAACTCCTAGTGACGCCATGGACTGCAGCCCACCAGGCTGCTCAGTCCATGGGATTTTCCAGGCAAGAGTACTGGAGTTGGGTGCCATTGCCTTCTCCGAAAAACACTCCTGGCTGGACACAAATTGGTGTAATTCATTTTATAGCTGTACAGTTGGGCTCTCAGTGTCCTATGGGTGTCCAATCTGTCTCATCTCTGGACAGCCAACCCTGAAAAATGGATGATCTCTGCAGCAGCCGTGATAGGCCCCTGACCACCCGCCACCACCCTCACTAAGAGCTTTCAACATTTATTCTGCGTATCAGTTCGCCCAGACAGCGACGGAATCTGCCACCTCTGCGGCAGGTGTGAGGGTCACCTCAGGTTTCCCGGCAGCCAATGCTCAGCACGCCGCTCTGCTTGCCAGTGCGTCTCCTGCACCGAGGCGGCCTCATCAGATAGTGAGTTTCATTATGCACTGTCCGCTGGGGACTCCACTAAAAGCAATAAATTCATTTCACTGTGCTAGTCTCTGGACCACTAAAGCATTTTAGTCCTGTTTCTCCTTTAACCTCCCAGGAGCCAAATATTCACTCTGACAAATGCTATTCATTACAAAGTTAAGATGACTTTGACTCTGTTTCTCTCCCTTATAATACAATGAAGGCTCTTTGTCCCGGATTCATCTACAGCCTGACGGTATTAGGGATAAAAACATGCCAAGGCAGGCAGCCTTCTCTCCAAAATGGATTGAAATTACTTCTAGCGAGCTATGCCTTGCTTAGATAAAGGGTAGCTGAAAAAAAAAAAAGGAAAGAAAAAACAGGTTTTCTGCTCATTTTTAATATCCTGACCAATAGATTGCTTAAGGGTGGACGATCGGAGAAAAAATAAAGTAGAAAAATGAAACATCACTGGAATATAAAAAAGATCAAATCCCTTTCACTCTTCTTTAATCCACAGATATTGTCCCCTGCTGTTTCTCCCCAGGCTGGGAGTTAGCAAATAAATGGAGGAATTTTGAGGAGGTATGGAACATCTCCAGAGCTGGACACGGAGAAGAGCTTAGAAAGATCTTGATGACTGATTGATTTGAGCAGAAATTAGAGCTGTATTTGATGTATCATAAAAATCAGCTGTGGGCCCAATTCATGCCCCTAACATATACCAGCATCGGGTACATTTGATAACCTCTAGGGTGGTTAACCTCTTTTTAACCTCTTTCCTCATCTATAAAATGGGAGAGATAGTACTTCCACTACAGATTCATTGTGAGGACTGAATGAAACAACATATATGAATCTCCTAGCCCTGCACTTAACATATACAGTAAAAAAAAAAAAAGCTGAATATTTATTTCCTTTTATTTGTCCTCCATCCTCTGTGGAGAGATAAAGAGAGAGGCAAGTCAAACCTTTCCTTGAGCAACAAAATATAAAGAAACTATATGGGTCTGAAAATAACTGTGTGCATGTGCAGTTGGGGCAAATTATGAGGAAAAAGATATGAAAAGACCAAAAAAAATCCTGATTGTGACTTCTGAAGAGCCAGGAGCAGAAACTGGGTGTTGGGAGCAAAAGGAGGGTACTGCACATGGTCCCTGCACTCAGCACCACCAACGGGGTGGGCAAGCCACCTAAGCCACCCCTGCAGCCCAATCCCTGGACACACCGGTGCCCTCACCCCATATACGGAACAAGGTCATCACCCTGCACCCCTGCCTTGGGAGCTAGCCAAGCAAGCAAGGGAAATTGTGTGTTCTTAGTCCCCCTACTCGGAGAAGGCAATGGCACCCCACTCCAGTACTCTTGCCTGGAGAATCCCACGGACGGAGGAGCCTGGTAGGCTGCAGTCCATGGGGTCGCTAAGAGTCAGGCATGACTGAGCGACTTCACTTTCACTTTTCACTTTCATGCATTGGAGAAGGAAATGGCACCCCACTCCAGTATTCTTGCCTCCGTCCAGAACATGGACGGAGGAGCCTGGTAGGCTGCCGTCTATGGGGTCACGCAGAGTCGGACACGACTGAAGCGACTTAGCAGCAGCAGCAGCAGTTCCCCTACTGCAGTAGGGGCCCCAGTAAAGCCTTGCCTGGAAAAAAAAAATGAGGCAGGAGTGAAGAACACAGACGTAGATAGCTGTGAGTCAGACAGAAGGCTTTGTCCCACCTATTTGACTTCAGAGAATGTGATCTCTCCTCTGTCTATACTGACGGAATCAAACAGAATAACCACAGAAAATCTGATCACTGTGTTTGATGTAGGAATGAGAGTGCAGATCTTTCAGATAAAAGCTGCTGGAGGAATTTCTTTGAGGTCAGAAGCTGGAGAAGAGCTTTGCCTCCCATGAGACCGGGCTTGCTCTGGTCTTAGGTATAACTGATCATCCTACACTCTTTATGTATCCAGGGCTTCATAGCTGTGTTTTCGGTACCAATTTCCCACATAGTTTCATCTTAATCTTCCTGTTTATGTCCTTTCTCTTTCACCCACTGCTCTTCTTATTTCTGTGCTTATTTTCTGCATTATTGTATGCTGGGTACTGTTGAGAACAACCTTGTCCCTATCTGATTACTTTGTTGACTAATTAAAACTCCCCAGAGTTCTGCACCAGGCTTTTCCTTTGCACGCCCGATGGGAACACTGGAGGCTTGTGAGCTCTAACAGCTACAGTCCGGCCTCAGGAACAAAGGGAGGCTCTGTTGCTTCCACAGCCGTGGCCGGTCCCATCCCAGAATAAGGAGCGACTTGGGCTGGACTTTCCAGAACACTGGAAAAACAACCCCCCATCCGCCAAGAACAGAAAAGCCAAGTCACTTGTCTTTTCACTTTTCTGTCCAATTAGAGACACTGCTTTATAAATATTTTTCTAAAAATGTTCCTGTCTACTCTCTTCTGGTAGAATAATACCTGATGTTGTCAACTCTGTGGAGTTCCTTGGACAGCATGCAGGATCCAACAGGATATGAAAAACTCTCCATTAATGCTTTCTTTTAGAAAAAAATGTCTTCTTAAATCCTGGAATTATTTTTGAAGGACACCATTAGAATACAATAATGGGGGGGTGTGGAGAATAAGGACAAATAAGAGGTTTTTTCCCAATTAAAGTTGTGTATTTGTGCCTCAATATATTCAAATAACCCATAAATTATTAACCAGCTGGGAAAATTTCCAAGTGCTGCATCAAAACACAACACCAGAAGGCATTCACCAAAACAGGTTCTATTTATTGAACGTTGTTTACTGTCTCTTGGCAGTTTTGTCTTTGGGGATGCTGTTGGAAGTCTCCCTAACATATACACTGTCGAGGGGAGAGATCTTTGTTTGGGTTTTTCAAATGAAAGACTGGCGCACACCCAAAGGCAAGTGTGCTCACTTCAGATCCCTAGAGAGATCAAAGCAAAGTATTCAGTGGTAAATCCACCTATGCAGAGTCCTGCAATATGTTGAATCAGTTCAGGACTCTGATATAGTGGTAGGGATTAGACCTGGAAAACTGTGGTATGATATGATGAAATTCTGAGATTAAAATATTGTGAGTGTGAAGCAAAGAACAGATATGAGTAGGGAAGAAAATAGGAAGAGTAGGAAGATCTCCTGGAGAGGGCATGGCAACCCACTCCAATATTCTTGCCTGGAGAATCCCCATGGACAGGTGGTCCGTAGGGTTGCAAAGAGTTGGACACGACTGAAGCGACTCAGCACAGTAGAGAAGAAAATCCATGGTATTTAAGAAGTTAGTTGGTGTCCATTTTCAGCAGCACTGAATATTTCTTTTTATCCTAAAATTCTTGAGTTTGTTAATCTGAAAGGTAGAAAGAGTGGAGGAAGAATGAGAAATACAGGAGATTCTATTCTGTATATCAGACGATATTTTGTTAGCGCCTACAAATATAAAGGCCCAGCTTTCAAAACCACGCATAATTGTGAAGCCTTTTACGTGTGAAACTGTGAATTTGTATGTCTTTTTATTGAGTTTTTTTTCAGATGAGCATTTTATTGACACCTTGCTTACTTTCAAAGGAGTAAACAATGAGACCATAGAATGAGGGAAAACGGTTGGGAAAAACAGACCCACTAAGATCTCATGAGTGACTGGACATGACCTTGACTTTGCAACGCAGTCTCAGAGATGATGACAATCTCAGTGTGTTAAAGATCACAGGGCAGAGCAGCCATTCCAGTGAATGACCTGGGCACTGGGCCAGGCACAACAATTTAATGCATGCCTGAGTCTATAAGGGGGTACTTTGGAGGCTGTTTCTACCAAAGTAACCCAGAATCTCAGATGTCTATTTCAGGCTAGAGGTATGTGAAGGAATCTGGGGTACCTGATGTGCAGGTACAAAAGCAAAGATAGGCAGATTCCTGGTGGTGGTATCCATCAGCATCTTTTGCATCTCCTCACCACCAGCCTCCCTCACAACCTGGGTGAAGGCCCATGTAGGATTCTTGGGGCACTGAATGCCACAATGCACGGGAAATAGCTCTAGCCAAGCACTTAGATGACTTTTTCTATATTAACCCTTATTTCTTGGAGAGACTTAAGTCCAAGGAGGCTCAAAGTACTTGTTTACATCCAGCTGAAGCAAGGCAATGGCCAAGAATTTACTAAAACCTACGAATTACATATTCCAGGCTCATGATTAAATGTTCAAATGGGCTGTTCTTCTCTGTAGAGCAGTACCTTAGAGTGAATAGTCCCAGATCATATAATTTTTATTCTAACATAGAGAGGGATAACTGGAAAATATTCCCAAGTCTTTTTTAAGAAAAAAAAATGAGAGCATCTAAAGCTGTTTTTTAAATTTTATAAATCCAGAATATAATAATGGTTTTATTACAATATTTCATTACCACCCGCATTTCCAAGAAACATTGTCCTACTTAACCTCAGGGGACTTGAAATAGGCGGAGTCCCACTCTGTCTAGAACACTTGAGGAACTGAGGCTCTGTCTTTCTTTGGGGACACTTGAGAAGGACATATTCTTGCTATGTCATCTGAAGATTTACATTCCAAAAATAACCATTGCATTGTACTCGATTAACAGCATTCATGCATGCTAAGTGGCTTCAGTTGTGTCTGACTCATTGTGAGATTGTAGCCCGCCAGGCTCCTCTGTACATGGGATTCTCCAGACAAGAATACTAGACTGGGTTGCCAAGCCTTCTTCCAGGGGATCTTTCCAACCCAGGGATCAAACTCATGTCTCTTAAGTCTCCTTCACTGGCAGGTGAGTTTTTTACCACTAGCACCACCCGGGAAGCCCTGATTAATAGCAACCATGTTCTATAATATTACTACCCTGGTGGTGGCTCAGAGGGTAAAGCGTCTGCCTACAATGCAGGAGACCCAGGTTCAATCCCTGGGTCAGGAAGATCTCCAGGAGAAGGAAATGGCAACCCACTCCAGTATTCCTGCCTGGAAAAGCCCATGGATGGAGGAGCCAGGTAGGCTACAGCCCATGGGGTCGCAAAGAGTCTAACATGACTGAGCGACTTCACTTTCTTTCACTTTCTATAATATTAATAACACTCAGTGTACTTGCTCCATGCCATCCCTAACACAGAATCATAAAACAGAGATAAACACTCGTAATACAGCCTTCCTCATCTCCTACCTTATTCCTCATCATATGAAAGCAGTGGCATTTTTCTCTGAACAACAGACCTAAGAATACTTTTCTTTTATACTTCCCCAAGGAGCACATTTCGCAAGAAACAGAGTTATAGCCACCAAGAGCAATTTGTGTACCTAAGGCACACAGAAATGCTCAGCCTGCAGAACCATCATTAGCATTCGATCACACACTTTATTCTTAACAAGCACTCCTTCACCCTACAAAAGGAAATAATTGTACTTCTTCTTCATTCACTTTAAATTAATTTATCCTTGGGGGTCACAGGAATGCCAGGTTAGCAGCCCTAGAATCTAACATTATAATTATTAGCCTTAGAAGCCTCCTTAAACAATCACTTTTTAAAAATTATGATTCTCTCCCAATCCTGGAGTTTAGAAAATAGGCAATGAGGGATGACATCTAACCAACCTAGACCTAGAGGTTGATTCCTAAATTATACAAGACAGGACATAGAGATTTATATACTTATTATACATATTTATCTGCATAATTAACAGATACTTACAAAGTATAATTAGGTTATATTATTATGAGTGATCTGAATTAAACAAAATTAATTAGAGAAAATATTAATAAAACCACAATCTTCCCTAGAGTTTGCTAATCTTGGTGGATTTGAATCCATTGTGTCTTTTTGTTTGTGTCTACTTCAAAAATGTATTTAACAAAGATAATAATAAGGTGTGCTGGACTGTGTTTAGTCACTCAGTCATGTCCAACTCTTTGTGACCCCATGGACTGTAGCCTGCCAGGCTCCACTGTCCATGGGCTTCTCCAGGCAAGAACACTAGAGTGGGTTGCATGCCCTCCTCCAAGGGATCTTCCCAACCCAGGGATCGAACCCTGGTCTCCCACATTGCAGGTGGATTCTTTACCATTGAAGCCACCAGGGAAGCCCAATAATAAGGTGTAGTCTGAAGTAAACAAAAAAACAAAACTTATGGAGATTTGAGAGATCCAGTTGATGCCACAGATTTTAAGTAGCAGCTTTAAAAGTTATGAAGCAACCAACATTTTAAAAAGAAATTTATTTCTGGCTTCACTGGGTCTTAGTTGCTGTGCATGGGCTTTCTCTAGTTGCTGTCCATGTTGGAGCATGGGCTCTACAGCATGTTCTCAGTAGCTGTGGCACACGGGCTTAGTTGCCCTGTAGCATATGGAATCTTCCCAGACCAGGATCGAACCCATGTCCCCTGTATTGGCAGGCGGATTCTTAACCACCAGACTACCAGGGAAGTCCCAGGAACCAATATTTTTAAGCAGTTACTCTATGCCAACTTATGTGCTGATACTGTACATTTCAGTCAGTTCAGTTCAGTCACTCAGTTGTGTCCAACTCTTTGCAACCCCATGGACTGCAGCACACCGGGCATCCCTGTCCATCACCAACCCCCACAGTTTACTCAAACTCATGTCCATTGAGTCGGTGATGCCATCCAACTATATCATCCTCTGTCATCCCCTTCTCCTGCTGCCTCCAATCTTTCCCAGCATCAGGGTCTTTTCAAATGAGTCAGCTCTTCACATCAGGTGGCCAAAGTATTGGAGTTTCAGCTTCAACATCAGTCCTTCCAATAAATATTCAGGACTGATTTCTTTTAGGATGGATTGGTTGGATCTCCTTGCAGTCCAAGGGACTCTCAAGAGTCCTCTTTAACATCACAGTTTAAAAGCATTAATTCTTCGGCGCTCAGCTTTCTTCACAGTCCAACTCTCACATCCATACATGACCACTGGAAAAACCATAGCCTTGACTAGACAGACATTTGTTGGCAAAGTAATGTCTCTGCTTTTTAATATGCTGTCTAGGTTGGTCATAACTTTCCTTCCAAGGAGTAAGCGTCTTTTAATTTCATGGCTGCAGTCACCA
>NW_011494677.1:8960284-8982065 GCF_000754665.1 Bison bison bison | reverse complement strand
AGTGATTTTGGAGCCCCCCAAAATAAAGTCTCTCACTGTTTCCATTGTTTCCCCATCTATTTGCCATGAAGTGATGGGACCAGATGCCATGATCTTTGTTTTCTGAATGTTGAGCTTTAAGCCACTTTTTCACTCTCCTCTTTCACTTTCATCAAGAGGCTTTTTAGTTCTTCACTTTCTGCCATAAGGACACTGTACATTTACTGTCTTATTTAATATCCACAACAGCCTGATGAAATAAATTCTGCTTCCTTCAATTACACTGTAATTGTTACAGAGTAGAATTTGAAATTCATAGATGTGAAGTAAATTAATTACCCAAGATCACACGTATTTACAGGTGGTGAAGCCAGGTTCCAAAGCATGTCCTTCCCACTACTTGAAGCAACTCTCAAACACTGTATTCTCCCCTCTCCAGTAAACCCATGCTGTGGTGGGTGTCAGAGAATGGGTCCAGCTGGCAGAGCAGACTAGGAGTCCATGAAGGAAGATCAGGATCCACGGGTGCTAGGATCCACATACTCGGCTGAGCCCCTAAAACTTTGTTTGACCCAACAGGTCAAATCCAAGAAATCACACAGTAAAGTACTTCTCCTGGGGCCAAACCAAGCCCAGAAAAACTTTTTTTTTTTTTTTTGTGGTTACAATCAGAGCCCATGACAGAGTCCAGGAACAATTACAGGAATTAGAGGCTGTGTTGAGCAAAAAGAATAGTCATTTACAGGGTCAGACTGTGCTCATCGGAGAAAGATGATTGCTGAGCAAAGTGGAGAGGATGCTGAACGAACCCAAAGTCAGAACAGAGAGATCCAAGCTGGTCTGAGCTGATTGCCTGCTGCTCTGGTGGGTACCCAGGGAGCAGTCACTTTTTGAAGTGAGAGCATCATATTCTGTCCTTACTTGACCTTCGTTTCAAACACCTTTCACCTTAGTAGGCTGAGGAGCTGCCTGGGTCCTCCCAGTATTTGGTGACTCTAGAGAGAGCCGTGCAGGGAACTCTGAACATTAGTTTGAACCTTTGTGTCCAAAAGGTTGAGCGCGCTATGGAGATCCTAAGAAGGACTCAATAAATATTTGTGGAAGGCGGGAAGGTAAGGAAAGGGTGAGTGGGCCAGATTCAAGTACCACTAGCAAACCATTCAAAACAAGTCCTGGGTCCGAGGCTGTGTCCAGAAAGGACAGAAAGAGACATAGCTGAGCTCCAAGCTGCGGGATGGCAACCATCAGAAAAGAGACTGGGACCTCGGCTGCTGGTCAGGTGGGTAGTGAAACTCTCCAGTCACAAAGAAGGCCTGAGGGGACTGCCCTGGCGGTCCAGTGGTTAAGACGTCACCTTCCAGTGCAGGGAGGTGGAGGTTCGATGCCTGATCGGGGATTTCAGATCCCAAATGCCTTGTGGTCAAAAAACTAAAACACAGAACAGAAGCAGTATTGTAACAAACTCAATAAGGACTTTAAAAGGAAAACCCATTCAGTAGTGAGAACGAGTAATATAGCCTGCCTCCAAGGAACTAGAAAACCAAGGATGACCTCAAACACCAAGACACAGGAAGGAGGGGAGACCAGGGTGTCAGGGTTGGGAGGCATTGAGAACAGCAGGACTAGTAACCACAAATCCTGACCAGGATATTCCCCTCACCAGGGTCACTGTTAGTCTGGGGTAGAGTTGAACCCGCACAAGTGGCTCCGTACTCTTCACAGAGAATGTTCGAGGTCGGGCAGAAATGGAAACCTAACAGGCTGTTGCACATCCTTCTGGTGGCTGGTCATGAGGAATGCATTCTATTCCTCTGGATAGCTGGGGAGGTGGGGTCAGTCCTCCTCAGTTTGGTAGAAAAGATCTCCCTGTCCTGTTTGTTTTTTTTTTTGAAGAGAGAAAGGACAAAGGATGTTAATGAACTGTTACTTGGAGAAATAGGTGGTGGGGAGGTTCATCTATCAGGACAATTCTTTTAGGAAAGTGTGATGGAAGGAAACAGAATAACCCTTAACGGAGAGGCATGGTGTTTCAACTCAACAGTACCCTATCAATCCAGCCCACGGCTGTATATGATATTTCAGCTCCCATTGTGGGGCTATTTGCCCCTTCCTAGCATCCTTTACTATTCCCATCTTAGTACACTCTGTACATTCTTTACAATTTTATTTTTATCTCTAACACTATAAACTCCAAGAGAATAGATACCATGTGTACTTTTTAAAATCTCTGTATCCCCAGAACCCAGTTCTGTGCCCGCGATGCTCAATAAATAACGGTTGGATGGATGAATAAATACATGACTGAATGAATAAAGGTCAAGAATTTATCTCCAGGTTCAATTACAGAGAAGAGAAAACTTTAGTTTAATTCTTTTTTTTAATAATTTTTATTTATTTATTTATTTATTTTTGGCTGTGCTAGGTCTCCCTTGCTACACAGGCTTTTCTCCAGTTGGAGTGACAGGGGGCTGCTCTAGCTGTGGTGTGCAGACCTCTCATTGTGGGGGCTTCTCTTGTTTCCGAGCATAGGCTCTAGGGTGGGTGGGCTTCATAGTTACAGCACAAGGGCACAGTAGTTGTAGCTCCCTGGCTCTAGAGCACAGGCTCAGTAGTTGCGGCTCATGAGCTTAGTTGCTCTGAGGCAAGGGGGAGCTTCCCGAATCAGGGATTGAACCTGTGTCTCATGCATTGGCGGGTGGATTCTTTACCACTCAGCCACCAGGGAAGCCCAAGAGAAACCTTTAGAGACAAGTGAAGCAGAGATAGTGTTGCTTCTAAGCTTCTGCTTGGAAGGCTCCTGAGGGCCGCACTGCAACAACATATAATCTCTCTCAACTTCTGGGGCTGGAAGTCCAACACTGACAAGAAAAGAATGGATGACAAGATGTCTGCAATAACTTAACAGTAATTTCTAGGTCACTTGCAAATGATTACCGTTAATAATTACCAGCTTTTATTGGGCCCTTTCTATTTTCAGAGCGCTTGCACTCATTAGTTTGTTATTTCTCACAACATTGCTATGAGGTAGATCATCATTATTATCGCATTACAGATGTACTAAAGATGTCAAGTTGGATTTAATTGACCCAGGGATGTAGCTATTCTTAGTGGTTCATTTGCCCCTCTGCTTTCTGTTCTTAAAAATCTATTGATGCTGCCTAGAGGGAGATGCTGCTGAAGTGCAATATAGAAAGAAACATTGCAGACAACCACAGCGAATCACAGGAGCAGAGTAGGTACTAAATTTCTGAAAGGTAAGAGATGCCAGAGAGAAGCTTCGGTGTAGTCTAGAAGTGTATGCACTAGCTTCCCATCATTTTCTAAAAACTTCCTTTTCTCTTTAAGGTGACTGTCACCTTGAAAATACTGATTTAATTTAACATGTATAGGTTTGAAAGCAATTAACACAATATGGCCTCAAAATGCTAAGGCAGCTTTCCTATCCATGATAGAGCTGAGTCTGGGGACCAAATTGTTTTACTCATATGGGAGCAAATGATGTTCACTCCAAGGACTAAAACTGATAGGATCAAAGGCTGGAAACAGTATTGCCTGAAAACGCTGGTGAATCTGGAGAGCAGCATTTCAACTATTGGAACAATATGTCTCCAGATTCAAGGAGAGAGCTTTACCTACATGTCTATGGGAGGTTTTTCCTTCCTTCCTTTGTTTATCTTTCCATTTGTCCACCTGTACAGAGTTCTCAACAAGCACTGAAATTGTTCCTGCTGTGAGATGAATTGTGTCACTCAAATAAGATATGTTGGAGTCCTAACCCCCAGCCCCTCAGATTGTGACCTTATTGGGATACAGGGTCTTTGTAGAAATAATCATTTAAAATGAAGTTGTTAAGGTGGACCCTAATCCAATATGACTGGTGTCCTTACAACAAAGGGGAAGGTTGAACACAGAGACAGACAGGCAAGGAGGGAAGAAGGCCAGGTGAAGACAAAAGATTAGAGTGATGCATCTACAAGCCAAGGAACGCCAAGGACTGTCAGCAAACCAGAGGCTACAAAGAGACAGGGAGGGAACCGACCTCTATAGGTTTCAGAGGATCCATAATCCTGCTGAGGTCTTGATTGCAGACTCCTAGTCCCCAGAACTCTGAGACAATAAATTTCTGTTTTTCTAAGTCACCCAGTTTGTGGTAATTTGTCATGGCAGGTCTAGAGAACTACTGCAGTTCTAGTGATAGATTAATT
Source organism: Bison bison bison (assembly GCF_000754665.1). Taxonomy (NCBI): domain Eukaryota; kingdom Metazoa; phylum Chordata; class Mammalia; order Artiodactyla; family Bovidae; genus Bison; species Bison bison. Next base: position 8,977,881 of record NW_011494677.1, on the reverse strand, counting down.
TCAAAAGAGGATGAAAAATGACATACCGTCCAAGGCACTGCCCAGTATCCAATTCTTCTTATTTTTTTAAATAAATAATTTATTTACTTGGCTGCACTGGGTCTTGGTTGTGGCATGCAGGATCTTTAGTTGTGGCGGGTAGGATCTAGTTCCCTGACCAAGGATAGAACCCAGGCCCCCTGCATTGAGAGTGTGGAGTCTTAGCCACTGGACCACCAGGGAAGTCTGTATTCAATTCTTCTCTGGGTAAGTCACTTCTTACTATATAATAAATTGGGTGTGCAAGAGACGATTTCCACCCTCCAGACCAATGGGCAACATTTCCAGTTGTTATGTTAACAACATTGTAATTATGGCCACAGTTCCACACCATAGAAACTCTGCTGAGTCTCTCAGTCCTGACTCTTTGGGACCCCATGGACTGTAGCCTGCCAGGCTTCTCTGTCCATGGGGATTCTCCAGGCAAGAATGCAGAGTGGCTTGCCATGCCCTCCTCCAGGGGATCTTTCCAACCCAGGGACTGAACCCAGATCTCCCACAATGCAGGCAGATTCTTCACCAACTGAGCCACCAGGGAAGCCCAACTACCATCTAAAAAAATAAGGCTTTTGTACTCAGTTTCTTAGGGATCCTCATTTGAAAACACATGCTTTTGGTTCCTTAAAAGACAACAGGGATAAAGGTGAATGGTATAATGTAATCTATCACCACTATGGAGAAAGTATTTTAATGTATTTCTTCCTAGTATCCATCCATCACAAGCAATTTTTTAAAGCACAGTAAATCAAATTCAAATAATGTTGAAGAAAAGAAATAACAAAAGGGGGAAATGAATGAAATAGTAAATATAAAATGAAAAAAATCAACAATGTCAAAAGTTGGTTCACATTTAAATGTGACAGATACTAAGAAAAAGAGAGATAAGACAAACTGTGAATATTGGGAAAGGAATAGGGACATTACTGTAGATTAAACAGATGCTAAAATCTAATAAGATATTATAGATAACATTATACCAACAAATTGACAATTTAGACAAAATGTATACATTCAAAGCAAGACACAATTTAATAAATTGACAGAGAGACAAATTTAAAATTTTAAACATCTATCTAGTAAGCAAATTGAATCTGCAGTTTAAAGCTCTCACAAGGAAAACACCAGGGCTCTATGGTCTTGCTGGTAAATTCAGGAGTAACACCAGTCTTAACAAAACCATCCATAGAATTTAAGGGCAGAAGCCGTCTTCAACTCATTTTATGAGGCCAGCATAACCTAACAATGACATCACAAGAAAGGAAAACTACAAGACGATATTTCTCATGAGCATCGATGCTAAAACCCTAAACAACATGCTAGCCAAGACCTCTACAGAAAACCATAAAGCATTTTTACAAAAATTAAAGTGGTCCTAAATAAATGGATAAACCATATTCACCAATTAGAAAACTTGCTATTATAAAAATAGAAATTCTCGGGCCTTCCCAGGTGGGCCACTGGTTCGGACTCCTTGCTTTCACTGCTGAGGACAGGAGTTCAATTCCTGGTCCAGGAACTAAGTCCCACAAGCTTCACGGTGTGGCCAAAAAGAAAAAAGAATTTCTCACACAAATAGATATACAGATTCAATGAAATACCAATCAAAATCCCAGAAGGTTTACTTCTGTGAAAATTGACTGTAAAGTTTAGAGGAATAGAGGAATAGCCAAGACAACCTTGAAGAAGAAAGTTGTAGGATTTCCCTCCTAAATGCCAAGACTTAATACAAAGCTGGAATAGTTAAGACAGTGTGCATTGGCACACGGATGGATAAATAATTTGACTGATGGAAGTAGATAGAGATAGCAAATAGACACAAGAAAAGATGCTCAACATCACTCATTATTAGAGAAATGCAAATCAAAACTACAATGAGATATCACCTCACACTGATCAGAACTGTCATCAACAAAAAAACTGTACAATAAATGCTGGAGAGGGTATGGAGAAAAGGAGACCCTCTTGCACTGTCGATGGGAACGTACAATTGATACAGCCACTATGGAAGACAGTAATTAGATTCCTTAAAAGACTAGGGATAAAACTACCATATGACCCAGCAATCCCACTACTGGGCTGAGGAAACCCAGTATATATATATCCTGAGGAAACCATAATTGAAAGACACATGTACGCCAATGTTCATTGACTGCAGCACTGTTTATAATAGCTAGTACATGGAAGCAACCTAGATGTCCATCAACAGATGAATGGATAAAGGAGCTGTGGTGCATAGACACAGTGGACTACTACTCAGTCATAAAAAGGAACACGTTTGACTCAGTTCTAATGAGGTGGCTGAACCTAAAGCCTATTACACAGGGTAAGTCAGAAAGAGGAAGTAAACAGAGAATCTAGAAATAGATAAATATAAATACTTGATTTATGACAAAGATGACACTGCAGTACAATGCAGGAAATTATGGATTTTTCAATAAACTGAGTCAGGTGGATATCCATATGGAAATACCATACTATGATTTCTGCCTCACATCATATTAAAAAATCAAGTCTAGACTATTTCAGATTTAAATATGAAAGGCAAAACAGTAATGCTTCTAGATGAAAGAAAATCTTCATAAACTGAGGAAGGGAATTTCTCAACTAGACACAAAAAACGATGACCATAAAGATTAAAAAAAAAGAAGAACATACTGGACTTCAGTAAAATTAAGAATTGTGTCCATCAAAAAGTAACCCTGAAAGTGAAAAGGCAAGACTCAGAATGAGATAAATATCCATCCAAAAATAACACTGAAAGCAAAAAGGCAAGACACAGAATAGGATCGATGCACATGTGTATATTTAGGATGCCGAGGCTATATAACTCCAAATATATAAATAATTCCTAAAATCAATAGGAAACAATGAGCAAAGGACTTGAATATACACTTGACAAAAGACAAAAATCAAAATGGCTAATAAACATATAAAGAGTTTTTCAATGTCAGTAGTCAGTAGGGAACATAAAACCACAGGGACATAGCACTACTCATCCACGGGAACGGGCAACACGAAAAAGGGCGATGTTACCAAGTGTTGGTGAGGATGCTGATGAACATTTATCCACTGTGGGCTGGGAATATAAATTAGTACAGCCATCTGAGTGAACTGTTTGGTGCTATCTATATGTATACCAGGGATATACATACCCTGAAAGTGAAAGTTGCTCAGTTGTGTCCGACTCTCTGTGACCCTACACAGTGCATGGAATTCTCCAGGCCAGAATACTGGAGTGGGTAGCCTTTCCCTTCTCCAGAGGATCTTCCCAACCCAGGGATCGAACTCAGGTCTCCTGCATTACAGGCAGATTCTTTACCAGCTGAGCTACAAGGGATGCCCAAGAATACTGGAGTGGGTAGCCTATCTCTCCTCTAGAGGATCTTCCCGACCCAGGAATCGAACCAGGGTCTCCTGCATTGCAGGTGGATTCTTTTACCAACTGAGTTATCAGGGAAGCCCTAAATGCTGGAGTGGGTTGCCATTTACTTCTTCCAGGGGACCTTCCCAACCCAGAGATCAAACCAGGGTCTCCTGCATTGCAGGCAGATTCTTTACCAACCGAGTTATCAGGGAAGCCCTAATTGCTGGAGTGGGTTGCCATTTACTTCTTCCAGGGGACCTTCCTGACCCAGGGATCGAACCTGAGTCTCCTGCATTGCAGGCAGATTCTTTACCACTGAGCCACCAGGGAAGCCCTATACATATTTTATGGCCTAGAGCTCTTACTCCTAGGTATACATCCAACTATAATATATACCAGCAGTTGCCAAACAAATATACAAGAATATTGAGAGTAGTGCCATTCCTAATAGTCCCCAAAATAAAACAACTTCATGTCCATCAAAATAAAATGGATAAACTGGAACACAACACAGCAATGAGAATAAACCAAATATTGTTACACACACTAACACAGACAAACCTCATAAACATATATTGAACAAAAGAAGCTAGATATTGAGTTGGCCAAAATGTTCATATGGATTTTTCCATTAGATGTTACCAAAGTCCAAACCAACTTTTTGGCCAAATCAATACAAAAGGGAACATACTCTATGTAAATAAACTTTACGTGAAGTTTATTATATAGAGTTGAAGACTGGAAAAACAAATCACAGGCGATAGAAGGCAGGGGGCAGGGAGTGAGTGGAAGAGGAGCTGAACAGACTAATCGGGGAGCTGGTGATGGTATGTCCTTGATTTGAATGAAGGTTATGTTATGAAAATTAATCAAGCTATATATTGATTATTATTGTATAAACATAAAGGTATGTGCACTTATCTGTTTGTATAATTTAATACCAATTCTCCTTGAAAAATGCATCTTACAATGGATTTTACAAAAATGGATCTTACAAAACCACTGGACTCTAAAATCTGGTGAATTCTTAGATTTAAGGGTCAAGGGAGAATGACTGACTCACCCTTGCTAGCAAGGTGGCAAGAAATGGGGCTGGGAGGATAAACTCTGGAAACATTGTGGTGGTCTTTCATTGCAATGTCAGGGATATGAGAATTTATTCAATGAACCCTAGAGGGTGAGATGGGACTCAGGGAGTCAAAATGAACAGATTCATGTTTACAGAAAAAAATCCTATACCAAGATCGAAATAAATTGAAAATGTAGAAGGGAGAGAAGACACAGAGGGACTAGGTAAGACGCTGTCAAAATAATGAGGAAAAAAATGAAAGCCTGAGATGGCAAAGAAGTAGAAAGTGTATGTTTTCACCCTGCCCATCCATGTCTGCCCTTGATCTGGACCTACCCAGTAAACAAGTACCGATGCGGAAAACACTGGTTATGCCTGGAAAGTTGCAGTCTCCTCAGCCCAGGAGCATCTTCATGTTGATGGCTAGCAGGAGAGGGGCTGGCCCCCAGAGCACTGCTGTCAGACTGCTTTTATTCTGATGAGTTCTTGGGTGTTAGTTCTTGCCATGCTTCACATCTCAAGGTACATTCAAGCATGGCATTTCCTGGGGAGTTAAAAGAGAAAGTCACGTTATCCATTGAAAAATCACAGGACAGAAACTGCAAGAAGCAAAGATCTGAGGACTACAAAGGTAGATTGACGTTTTTTGATGCTAACTTCTTTACTTGGGTAATACAGTCTGAAGTTTCAGGTAGACTGGAAAGGTTTTCTGGTCTCTTTGATGGATCTTTGTGCATAAATACCTTGTTCATGAATGGAAGGGGGATTTCAGATGTCCACAGGGCTGGAAGAATTCTTGTTATATATATAAAACCATAAACAAATTACAGCATTCCCTATCTTTTTTCCCTGTTTCCAGATAGACGGATGATAGGTAGGTAGGTAGGTAGGTAGATAGAGAGATAGACAGAGATCTTAAGGAATTGTTCTCATGATTATGGAGAGTTTGGCATATCCAAAATCTGCAGTGAGTTAGACACCCAGGGAGATAACCAAGACATCTGAACACCTGCTTTCCTTCTGGGAGTTTGGACATACGGTGCCATCCAGGCAGAGACTGCCTCTGTGAGCAGCTCCCAATAAAACCTTGGGCGTGGAGTCTCTAATGAGCTCCCTGGTGGACAGCATTTTTCAAGTGTCGTCACAACTTGTTGTTGGGGAAGTAAGCACATCCTATGCAAGTCCACTAGGAGAGGATCCTTGGAAGATTGCATCTGGTCCCCCAGACTTTAATCGCATATTTATTTTCCCTTTGCTGATTGTGCTTTGCATCTTTTTCTGTAATAAATCACAGTTATGATCATGACTCGGAGAAGGCAATGGCACCCCACTCCAGTACTCCTGCCTGGAAAATCCCATGGACGGAGGAGCCTGGTGGGCTGCAGTCCATGGGGTCGCTAAGAGTCAGACACGACTGAGCGACTTCACTTTCACTTTTCACTTTCATGCATTGGAGAAGGCAATGGCAACTCACTCCAGTGTTCTTGCCTGGAGAATCCCAGGGATGGGAGAGCCTGGTGGGCTGCCGTCTATGGGGTCACACAGAGTCGGACACGACTGAAGTGACGTAGCGGTAGCAGCAGCATGATAATGACTACATATCGACTTCTGTGAGTCTTCCTAGGGAATCATCAGACTTGGTGGTGATCTTGAGAACCCCCAACCCAGGGTAGTACAAGAACCCATCTTATTCCTTTTCCCCCTTGAACTACACAGAGACACGTACGAGAGTAAATCACATATTGTGTTAAAAGAACATTATAATGGGTAACATAAAAACAGCTCAAGAGGAACCAGTGATTATATAGTATTTGGGGAATAAAAAGTACTAAAAAATACAAAGTAATGATAATAAGACAAATTATACTTTTCCATTAATTCCAAAGGACATTTCCACTGATTTTCACAGAAAACAAACTTAATTATGTATGTCCAGCAAGAACTATTGTAAATCTTTTAAATAGATCCAGAATATTTTTAGTGACGATAAGTACAGAGATCCATTAACCAAAGAGAAAAATGTTTAGGGACAAGTGAATGAAATTTCAAGCCTAATAGGTTTTGAAATCAATTTATTAGAATTAAAAGGAAATCTTTCATGTATAATGATCTCTGGGTTTTGCTTAATAGTCACATTAATTAACTTCTCAAATTCAATAAAAGTGTAGGAAATTTACTTATGTTCAGTTCTTGACAAATAAATCATGGTAATTACATATTCACATGGCCAATGATAATTCCTCTAATTCAGTCTAATAAGCAAGAGTTCTTTTAGATAATTACTCCTTTTTAAAAAAGAAAAAAATCACATGTATAAAATGATTCCTACTGATTAGGAGTTTTGAGGCTTTGTTATGATGTATGAACAAGAGTTTCCGAAATCTTCAAGTCAGTAGTAACATCCTTTCAGGTCCAGCTTTAGTAAGATGTGTATTCACAGGATATCATAACACATCCATATGTGATCTCTGGGGTGGCGGGGGTTGAAGGTGTTGGGTGACATAGAACTGGGATTTTTTAATTTCAGGTCTGCCTGACTCCCACTGTTGCTTTATGGGGAACAAGTTAATATATCAAAATCCCAGGAAAACCATAGATGATGAATATCAAAACCCTAAGAAGTGATTAAAATCTAAGAAGTAAACCATACACCAAGCAAAATTTTCCCATCTTTTATACCACAAATAAGACTGGGATTCCATCACTTAACATTTGTAATCTAAAACAGTGATTTTCAAAGTATTATTCTCAGATCAGAGAAGGCAATGGCAACCCACTCCAGTACTCTTGCCTGGAAAATCCCATGGACGGAGGGGCCTGGTAGGCTGCAATCCATGGGGTCGCTAGGAGTCAGACACGACTGAGCAACTTCACTTTCACTTTTCACTTTCCTGCATTGGAGAAGGAAATGGCAACCCACTCCAGTGTTCTTGCCTGGAGAATCCCAGGGACAGAGAGCCTGGTGGGCTGCCGTCTATGGGGTCACACAGAGTCAGATACGACTGAAGCGACTTAGCAGCAGCAGCAGCAGCAGCATTCTCAGATCATCATCACCTGGGAACTTGTTAAGAATAAAAACTATTCAACAACAAAGACAAACCAGTTGAAAAATGGGCAAAGGACTTGAATAGGCATTTCTGATAGATGGACAGATAGATAGAGGTAAACAGTACATTTGTGCAAATGGTTAATAGGCACATGAAATGATACTCAATATCACTAGCTGTAGTGTAAGTGCTTGACTTTCAATTCCTGAGGCATTTATTTCAAAAGATATCCATTCTGAATAAACACATTGCCAGCTCTATGACACAGTTATTAATACTAACAAACCAACCAGATAAGGGACCAGACTGTCCCACCCATGGAGATCCCCTTTTGGAAAGCCCAAGGTAATCAAGATTGAATTATCCCTTTGAATAACCCACTTCTCCCTTCTTGTGCTATGATTCTTGCTCTTATACTTTCAATTAGCCAACAAGTAGTGAATCCAAGAAACTCTAGACACACTTCACTCTCAGACCCTAATAAAGGCAGAGCCCAAGCTCTAAGCTCTCTCTTTTCTCCCATGACCTCACTGTGGCCCTTGGTTGCGCAATATATCCTCCAGGACTTGTGAGTTAAAAGCATCTTCCTCAAAGTCCCCTGGTGGTTTTTGCTGAAGTATGTCCTGCGATCATAACAACCACAAGAACAGGTCCAGTTGTAAGTAGGGTCTCCCAGTGGGAAAACATCTATAGAGATAGCTAGGATTAACATGAGCCCAGTGAGTTCAGCAGGCATTCCAATGGAGAGCACTACCCCAGGAGGCTTGGGACCTGTGGAACATTAATCATCAGGGAAATGCAAATCAAAGTCACAGCCAAATACCACTTCCAACCCACTAGAATGAAAATGTAAAATATTTAAAAACAAACAAACAAACAAACAAAAATAGCAAAGTTTGGTGAGGATGTGGTTAAACTGCAGCCCTTGAGCACTGCTGCTGGGAATATAAAACGGTGGGGCCACTCTGGAAAATAATATGGAAAAGCTAAACAGAATTATCAAATGATCTAGCAATTCAACTTCTAGGTATATTTCCAAAGAAATTGAAAGCAGGAACTCAAACAGATGTTTGTACATCGATCTTCATAGCAGCATTATCCACAGCAGCCAAAAGGTGTGAATGACCTAAATGCTGATTGACAGATGAATGAATAAATAAATGTAGTTTATACCTAAAACAGAATATTACTTAACTTTAAAAAGGGATTAAATTCTGATTCATGCATATTCACACACCATGCATGAACCTTGATCTTATTATGCTAAGCCAGACATGAAAGGACAAAGACCAATTCCACTTACATAAGGTGCAAAGCCACAGCTGGAGACATCCAAGACAAACAGACTAGGCTTTCTCAACCTCAAAGGACAGTGAAGTCCAATCTTAACATTTCTGAGTTCTCACCCTCTCAGTAGGCAGCAGTAGGCAGGAAGAACTGATTCATTAACAGCCATAAGCAGCCCTGGGAGTTCTAGAGAGTATTTGGAGAGGAGAAACCTAGGAAGAGTTGGACTTCTTAATCACCTGGCAAGTGAAAGTGTATAAATTTGGTATAAATATGTGACCATATTTTATTGTTGCAGATCAGTAAGGCCCAGACTCTTGTGTTACAAAAGGGAAATAATAATGAGATGTGATTCTCAGCAAGGTGTTGTTTTTTTTCAACTATCCTCTTACACACTTCCTTCCCATGGTACCTGTCTGCAATAAGTTATAGTGGGAAAGAGTTTCAGCAGCCAATTCAGTAATATCTAAATATCCCTGGCAATGGAGAAGCTAGGCATTCAAGAAAAGTAAAATAGGAAATAAAATAGGAAGAACAGAGACTTTCAAGTCAGACAGAGGGCAGTAGGTTCTCCAGGGGTTCCCTGGGGGCTCCATTTCTTAGTGATACTTTGAGAAGCACTGTAGCCTGTACTTGATTAATGGATGATGTTATTATTCCTGTTATACGATAGCAGTAGATCTATGAAAGGGGCTTCCCTAGTGGCTCACTGGTAAAGAATCCGCCTGGGATGCAGGAGATTCGGGTTTGATCCCTGGGTTGGGAAGATCCACTAGAGAAGGGAATGGCAACCCACTCCAGTATTCATGCCTGCAGAATCCCATGAACAGAGAAGCCTGCAGTCCATGGGGTCGAAAAGAGTCAGACATGACTGAAGCAACTGAACAACAGCAACTGCAGACCCGTGAAAGAAGTGCATTTAGTAAACTCTTATCTACTGCTTACTTACATCTGCTTCATTTTTTTGTTTTTTAACTTTTTAATTGGAGGATAATTGCTTTACAATGTTGTGGGGGTTTTTTAAAAAAAGATTTTAAAAATATGAACCATTTTTTAAAAGCCTTCATTGCATTTGTTACAATGGTGCTTCTGCTTTATATTTTGGGGGTGTTTTTTGGCTGCGAAGCATAAGGGATCTTAGCTCCCAGATCCCATATGGGGACAAACCTGCAACCCCTGCACTGTAAGTCAAAGTCTTAACCAGTAGACTGCCAGGGTAGTCCCAACTTACATCTGCTTTGATTTCACAAGACCCCATAAGCACTCTGAGTATTCTCAACAGGGACCAAGAGCCACTGGATTCTCTATTTTAATCCATTGTCTCTATCACTTTGGAGCACCTCCTCTTCCACTAATAATAACCACTCTTGGTAGCAGACCTCTTTGGGTATTCTCTACTTCTCCAAGTCTGAATAGTGATGATTATGTATTTCCAATCTTAATCAAGGCTTAAGATATTAAGTCAGCCCAATCAATAGAAGCTTTGTATAATTCAAGTTGAGCACCTCTTATTTTGCTTGAGAAAAGCCGTAAGGATGCTCTCGCTTCTTAGAAAGGGTTGGCTGAAGTCTAAAGATTTTCAATAAGTTCAAATTGCCAGAGACATTTGTTTCTCAGAGGGTTTGAAAGAAAAACGATGAAAATGAGAGTACTGTATAGGAAAGAATTATAAAGGTGATTACCCACATTAGTCACATTTTATCCATTTTCTTTCTCTGCTTTTTTTCCTAAAAAACTAGAAAAGGGACCCAATAAAAACACTGAAATCTGTGAGATTTTCAGCGTTGTACAAAATAACAGAACTACTATTTAATGAAGGTGTGATTCCATGAAGCTTTCAACACAGTAGAGTCGTACGTATTTGCAGCCCTCTGCATGTGAGGACCCATATGCAGGGGAGATAGTGGTATTAATCTGCTCTTGGGATGTAAATAAAAAATGGCAGTGCTGTAACTGCCAGCACCTGTTCAAATGTTCTGTCCAAGTTAGGGGCTGAGACGACACTCCATAAAGATACGGATCAGTGGTGTTCATAAGAACTTCTCGGATGCCCTTGGGTTGGCATGGAGCTCATTAAGGGAGATGGTGGTGTGAATCTGGGCACTTTGCTCACAGAGTGGAAACAATGATGCTGCATTCGATCTGCCTCTAGAAGCATGGGAGGCCTGGGAGTCCAGGAGGCAGCTCCTTCCATGATTTTAATGCCATTAATACTACTCACCATTTAAAACGAGATCTTGGTAATCAATAATGGTGCTTCATGAATACACACCACACCTAACCGGCTGATTGGTGTTTGCTGGAGATCAGTGAGATTTTCGGTGTTGTACAAAGTAACAGAACTACTATTACTGAAGGTATGAGTCCATGAAGCTTTAAACACAGTAGAGTTGTACGCATTTGCAACCCTCTGCATGTGAGGAGTTCATTTAGTAAAGTCTTATCTTCTGCTTACTTACCTCTGCTTTGTTTTAAATTTTTAAATTGGAGGATAATAGCTTTACAACATTGTGTTTTTGTTTTTTTTTTTTTAAGATTTTTTTAGTGACCGTCAACCCACTCCAGTGTTCTTGCCTGGAGAATCCCAGGGATGGCGGAGCCTGGTGGGCTGCCGTCTATGGGGTCGCACAGAGTCGGACATGACTGAAGTGACTTAGCAGCAGCAGCAGCATCAGTGATAGTCAAAGTATGTAATAATCTATATGGTCCAGCCACCAGCTTGTCAGATGTCAACCTGACATATGTCAGTCAACAACAATCATTGCAGCCCTACTACTGCTTTTTTTTAAAAATTATTTTATGTTGGAGTACAGATGATTAACAATGTGTATTGTGTTAGTTTTAGGTATGGCAAAGTAATTTAGGTATACATGTATCTATTCTTTTTCAAATTCTTTTCCTATGTAGGTTATTATAGAATATTAAGCAGAGTGCCCCGTGCAGTACGTCCTTGTTGGTTATCTATTTTAAATATAGCAGTGTGTACATGTCAGTTCCAGGCTCCCAGTCTATCTCTCCCTTCAGCTGTTCCCCCCGGTAACCACAAGTTTGTTCTCTAAGTCTGTGAGTCTGTTTCTGTTTTTAAGTAAGTTCGTTTGTATCGTTTCTATTTAGATTCCACATACAAGGGATGTCATACAATATTTCTCTCTGTCTGACTTACTTCACTCAATAGGACACTCTCTAGGTCCACCCCTGACGCTGCAAATGGCATTATTTCATTCTTTTTAATGGCTGAGTGATATTCTATTGTATACATATAAAACAGCTTACAACATCTTCCTTATACAATCCTCTGTCAATGGACAACTAGGTGCTTCTCTGTCCTGGCTCTTGTAAAAAGCACTGCAATGAACATCAGGGTGCACGTATCCTTTAGAACCATGTTTTCTTTGGATATATGCCCAGGAGTGGATTGCTGGATCGTATGGTGGCTCTATTTTTAGTTTTTTAAGGAACCTCCATATTGTTCTCCCATAGTGTCTGCACCAATTTACATTCCCACTAACAGTGTAGCCCTACTACTGCTTTTCAGCTGAACAGCAGTCCTGCTTATGTTGAATTCTTTAGAATCTGGGTACATTGTAAGAGATCTGCCATAGACTGATTATCAACTCCAGAACCCAAATGAGAAGACCAGATCTTCTTGAGATCTTTGACCCTAAGCATGAAAGGATACATGGAGGTAGATACAGAACAGTCAAATAAGGGACAAAAGAAAGGAGTGTAAACATTTACCTTTAACGTCCCTATGAAACTCTGATTTTTTGAAAGGACAGAATCTCTTTAAAGAGAAGCTCCATTGTAGCAACAGTAATTCTGATCTTAAATACTTAGTGCCTATTTCAGCAGAACAATTTGAAAGAAGAGATCAAATTCTACCACTAGAGAAAAAATGCTGCTGGCTTTAACCATAGGGCATGATTGTACCAAATTTCCAAGCAGATTTGGTATACTGAATAGTACTCATCTCCATTTTACACTAGCAGCCCAATTTCTCTTCGGTAATCAGGATCAATCACCCCAGCCAGTATAGTAACTCCCTTCTTTGCCTATTAATTCAGGGGCAAAAGGAGCCCAAAGTACTCAGGTACTAGCCTTAACTTCCAGTTCAATGAAATCATTAGTGTGTTTCCTGGCAGAAGTATTCCTTGCTTTGGAACTAGGACTCGTAGACTAGCAGAGCATAAGGTCACAGGGACAGGAAGTTAACATTTTGCTGGTGGGTCATTAGGCATAATAGTAAATGGTGACACCTCAATTTCCAGCCTTTGATTCCTGGACTCATGAATCCTGACTATGGGAGAAACAGCACCATGGGGCTTTCCTGGTGGCTCAGACAGTAAAGAAACCACCTGCAATGCAAGAGATCCAGGTTTGATTCCTGTGTTGGGAAGATCCCCTGGAGAAGAAAATGAGTACCCATTCCAGTATTCTCACCTGGGAAATTCCATGCGCAGAGGAGCCTGGTGAGTTACAGTCCACAGGGTCACGATTAACACACACATCCTCCCAGAGAATATTGCCCACACCCTGCAAGTACTGCCACCTAACTTGTGCTGTATGTCTGACCCTGTTCAAAAGACTGTTTTACACGCTACCTGCTTTAGAACAATGGGGAACTTGGTAAGACCTGTGAATTCCATGAGCATGGTCCTATTGCCATAGTTTATTTGGTGTGAAATGAGTTCCTTGATCAGAAGCAATGCCTATTACAATGCTGATACTATGACAGTGGGCGAGGCATTCTGTAAGACAACAGATGGTAATTTGGGTAGAAGCATTGCAAGCCGGAAAGGCAAATTCATATCTAGAGTATCTATTCCAGTAGAAGCAAAACACTGCCCATTTTGTGATGGAACTGATACAGTGTAATCAACCTGCCACCATGAAACTGGCTGATCATCCCAGACTGGTGCCATATTGGTGACTTGGTTTTAGAGTCTGCTTTGAAGAAGGAAATGGCAACCCACTCCAGTATTCTTGCCTGGAAAATCCCATGGGCGGAGGAACATTGTAGGCTACAGTCCATGGGGTTGCAAAGTGCCGGACAGGACTGAGCGACTTCACTTTCACTTTTCACTTTGACAGACTGGACACTCAGCAGTGACTGCAGCCAGATCAGCACTGGTGAGTGGAAGTCTATGTTGCTGAACACAGGCTAAACCTCCGTCCCTACCACCAGGGCCACTTTGTTCATGGGTCCATAGGATGATGGCAAGAAGGGCTGGGGAAAGGCTGACTGGAACCCACAGGACATGTCATCTCATCCTCTTGATTATTAAAACCCTACTAGTTAGTATTAACATGGGATACAAGTATCTTGATTTTTTTTTTACCCAATTACAGAGGTTTATCTATATACTACTTCTCAAGACTTCTTTGTTAGTAATTTTTCAGTCACATTCCTTTTAAGTCCCTACCTATCCAGCTAAACTGCCGGCCACAGTCCCTGCCTGGTATGTAATTGCACATCTGGCCCTTTCCCTTTGCAAGCACAATGAACAAGCAGGTGCACCCCTCCAAGTTTCACTTGGTGGGAGGATTTCCCTTCACCACTCAGAAAGGGGCTGCAGCACTCCCGTGTATTGTGGTGCCTGAATCCTGTGCAGAACCACCTGCGACTCAGGCACACATTCTGTCTTCATTAGTCAACTGGCTTTAGGGAACTCCCCACGAGGCCATAAATGCAGGCCAGGAGAAAACAATGTTAAGCGTGGAAGTGGGAGCCAAGGGCACTTGGGCCATTTCCTGGTGTAGCTAACTTGTTTCCTCAGGGCCTGCTCAAGCCTGATCTCCTCTATGCTGCTGCTGCTGCTTAGTCCCTTCATTCGTGTCCAACTCTGTGGACTGGAGCCCCCCAGGCTCCACTGTCCACAGAATTCTCCAGGCAAGAGTATTGGAGTTGTCACGCCCTCCTCCAGGGGATCCTTCCAACCCAGGGATCAAACCTGTGTCTTCTACATTTCAGGCAGATTCTTTCTTTAAAAAATTAATTTATTTATTTTAATTGGAGGCTAATAACTTTACAATATTGTGATGCTTTTTGCCATGCATTGACATGAATCAGCCATGGGTGTACATATGTCCACCACCCTGAACCCCCCTCCCACCTCCCTCCCCATCCCATCCCTCTGGTTGTCCCAGTGCACTGGCTTTGAGTGCCCTGTTTCATGCATCGAACTTGGACTGGTCACCTATTTCACATATGGTAGTATATGTTTCAATACTATTCTCTCAAATCATCCCACCCTCGCCTTCTCCCACAGAGTTCAAAAGTCTGTTTTTTTTTTTTCATGTCTGTGTCTCTTTTGCTGTCTCGCATATAGGGTTGTCATTACCATCTTTCTAAATTCCATATATATGAGTTAATATACTGTATTGGTGTTTTTCTTTCTGACTTACTTCACTCTGTATAATAGGCTCCTCGTTAGAACTGACTCAAATGCATTCTTTTTAATAGCTGAGTAATATTCCATTGTGTATATGTACCACAGCTTTTTTATCTATTTATCTGCTGATGGACATCTAGGTTGTTTCCATGTCCTGGCTATTGTAAACAATGCCGTGGTGAACATTGGGGTACACATGTCTCTTTCAGTTCTGGTTTCTTCAGTGGGTCAATGCTCAGGAATGCAGTGGGATTTGTATGGGTCATATGGCAGTTCTATTTCCAGTTTTTTAAGGAATCTCCACACTGTTCTCCATAGTGGCTGTACTAGTTTGCATTCCCACCAACAGTGTAAGAAGGTTCCCTTTTCTCCACACCCTCTCCAGCATTTATTGTTTGTAGACTTTTTGATAGCAGCCATTCTGACTGGCATGAGATGGTACCTCATTGTGGTTTTGTTTCGCGTTTCTCTGATATGAGTGATGTTGAGCATCTTTTCATGTGTTTGTTAGCATTTCTTCTTTGGAGAAATGTCTGTTTAGTTCTTTGGTCCATTTTTTGATTGGGTCGTTTATTTTTCTGGTATTGAGCTGCTTGTATATTTTTAAGATTAATTCTTTGTCAGTTGCTTCATTTGCTATTACTTTTTTCCCATTCTGAAGGCTGTCTTTTCACCTTGCTAATAGTTTCCTTCATTGTGTAAAAGCTTTTACATTTAATTAGGTCCCATTTGCTTATTTTTGCTGTTATTTCCATTACCCTGGGAGGTGGGTCATAGAAGATCTTGCTGTGATTTATGTCAGAGAGTGTTTTGTCAGGCAGATTCTTTACCACTGAGCCACCAGGGAAGCCTCGGTCTCCTCTACACTGGCTCCATTGGATGTTGGAGCATGCTCTGCATGCTCAACTTTATGGCTCCGTGGATCTGACAACATTCAGCTCATGAACACAGCTCAGGTCTCATGGTCACTTGATGATCCATACATAAGCATTCCAGTCTCTCTAAGACCCAGTAGCAAGCAAGTTTCTCAAAAGGTGAATAATCACCCCCAAAAGCTGGCAAAATTTGCTCCAAAATCTTAAGGGTTTGTCCTGTGGTTCACATACAGGGGCTGCCAAAGGCTCCAAACAGTGTTCTCATCTGCTACTTCAAGCCCCATTCCATCTGCTGGCTTGTGTGGGCCAAGTAGGAGAGCAGTTTGCACAGTGTCCTGGCCTTGCTTCAGAGTCTCCTCTTGCTCTGGACCCAATTCCAAACCAGCAGCTTTAGGGGGTGAGGGGTGGGGTCACCCAGTAAACAGGCTGGAGTCATACACTCTGAGGAAAAAGGGAAAGTTGCTCAGTCATGTCTGACTCTTGGCGACCCCATGGACTGTAGCCTGCCATGTTCCTCTGTCCATGGAATTCCCCAGGCCAGAATACTGGAGTGACTTAGCTGTTCCCTTCTCTAGGGGATCTTCCCAACCAAGGGATGGAACCCAGGTATCCTGTATTGGAGGCAGATTCTTTACTGTCTGAGCCACCAGGGAAGCCCAAGAATACTGGAGTGGATAGCCTATCCCTTCTCCAGGGGATATGTCTCCTCTAAAACCCAAAGAGACCCACTAGGCTTCGTGTCTCTTTTTTGACTGTAGCAGGGCCAGATGCAACAACTTATCCTTCACCTTAGGAAGGATGTCTTGACATGCCCTAGAAATTTCACTGAGGCTGAAGACCCCGTCCTCAGACATGCAGATGTCTTACTAATAAGTCTGCTGTCACTACAAACTCTTGCTTACTAGGTCCAATCAGAATTCTATCCTCTGGAATTCGCTGGCTGTCCAGTGGTTAGGACTCTGCACTTTCACTGCTGAGGGCCCAGGTTCAATCCCTGTTTAAGGAACTAAGACCCCACAAACTGCATGGCACAGCCAAAAATTTTTAAAGATAATATCCTCAATGTGATGGGCCAGTGTGGTATCTTACGGAAAAGAAATCTATATTTCTGTGGACTAATCACAGGAGTCTAGGAAGCTGACATGCTCCTGATTTAGGACAGTGTGAAGCACAAGCTGGAATCAAGATTGCTGGGAGAAATATCAATAACCTCAGATATGCAGATGACACCACCCTTATGGCAGAAAGTAAAGAGGAACTAAAAAGCCTCTTGATGAAAGTGAAAGAGGAGAGTGAAAAAGTTGGCTTAAAGCTCAACGTTCAGAAAACGAAGATCATGGCATCTGGTCCCATCACTTCATGGGAAATAGATGGGGAAACAGTGGAAACAGTGTCAGACTTTATTTGTTTGGGCTCCAGAATCTCTGCAGATGGTGATTGCAGCCATGAAATTAAAAGATGCTTACTCCTTGGAAGGAAGGTTATGACCAACCTAGATAGCATATTCAAAAACAGAGATATTAC
>NW_011494677.1:8949881-8960184 GCF_000754665.1 Bison bison bison | reverse complement strand
GGAGAAGGGGACGACAGAGGATGAGATGGCTGGATGGCATCACTGACTCGATGGATGTGAGTCTGAGTGAACTCCGGGAGTTGGTGATGGACAGGGAGGCCTGGCGAGCTGCGATTCATGGGGTCGCAGAGTCGGACATGACTGAGCAACTGAACTGAACTGAACTGAACTGAAACCCCATCATGGTTCTTTGACTGAATATGATGCTTTGACTTCTCCTGCTACTTTCATGTTGTAAATTAACCCAAATCTGCCGCTTAGAGCAGCCTCTCTCTCCTCTTCAAATGAGCGGCTTTCGGCATTCTCATTGTAAGTAGGCTGAATAATGACTTCCCAAATATTTCCACATCCTAAATCCAGAAGCCATGAAAGTGACCTTATATGACCACATTGACTTTGTACATATGATTAAATTAGGGATTTTGAGATGGGGAGATTATCTGGGTGGGCCTGAGTAACCACAATGGTCCTTTTTAAGAGTGAAGCAAGAGGAGTCGTAGGCAGACAGAAGGTGATGTGATGGTGAAAGCCGTAATTGGAGTGATGGGCTTTGGAGATGAGGGCATTATAAGTGAAAGAATATCGGCAGCTATGAGACGCTGAAAGAGTCAAGTAAACATTGTGCCCTGGGAGCCCCAGAAGAGACCAGCACAGTCAACTCCTGGATTTTAGCCCAGTGACATGGTGCAAACACCTCACCCCAGAACTTTACATTTACTTTGTGGAAACTTATTACAGCAGCTGTAGGAAACTAAGATGTTCTGCTTAAGTCTCTGAGGTCAGCCTGTGCTGTGAACTGTGATTGTGAAAAGTGAGGACCTCAGGACATTTTTGGGACTGCAGAATCCATCCCATGGTCTCCCATTCAACATGAACCATGCCATTTTGTGAACTGATCCCTGCAGGGGGTCATGATTAGTTCAAGCCCAACTTCCTTAGAGCTGGTTGATTCAGGAGCACAAACTCAAGTCCATCAGTGCGCAGAGTTCTCCTGGCAACAGGGATTCATTTAGAAGCGGGCATGTGATCCAACTGGAGCCAATGAGATACAGGGAGAAACAAAGACCCATCTTTCCCTTCTGTTTTCTATTTTACTAAGAAAGAAGAAGAAATTAACCCCACCTGCTCCCACCTGCTTCTCTTTATGTGAGATAATAAACCCTTTTTGTTAAAGAAAGACAAAAAGAAAGAAGCAATCAAGAGTCTTTCTCAATATCCCACCATGATGTATAGCCATTTATTGCATATGTACCCATACACTCTGCCTTTTTCTGTGGTACTAAGGATGAATTACCAGTTACTGCCCTCTTGATTTGAGTCCTTTTACCTACTTAAGGACATATGGCCCCAGAAATTCTCCCATCTACTGAAATATGAATTTCCCGCTCTACACTAGATTCTCCTTATCAGGATAAAAATATGCTTTTATTTTTGCCATCCTAAAAATGCCTCTCTTTAGTGACTAATAGTGGGTATGCAGTTTCTTTTTGGGTACTGGAAATGTTCTAAAATGAATTATGGCAATGGTTACACAACTCTGAATCTACTAAAAATCATGGGTGTTTGCACTTCAGATGGGTGAACTGAATGTATGTGAAGTGTCTCTCAAAAGAGCTATTTTTTGAAAAGAGGATATTGGCAAATATGATACTCTAAATGTTTGAAGTTGGGTAGGTCAGGTCACAATGACATTTTAACTACTCTAATGGAATATCTGAGAACATTTGCAAACTTATTCTATCAGTTCAGTTGCTCAGTCGTGTCCGACTCTTTGCGACCCCAGGAATCACAGCACACCAGGCCTCCCTGTCCATCACCAACTCCTGGAGTTCACTCAGATTCACGTCCATCGAGTCAGTGATGCCATCCAGCCATCTCATCCTCTGGTGTCCCCTTCTCCTCCTGCCCCCAATCCCTCCCAGCATCAGAGTCTTTTCCAATGAGTCAACTCTTCACATGAGGTGGCC
Source organism: Bison bison bison (assembly GCF_000754665.1). Classification (NCBI taxonomy): domain Eukaryota; kingdom Metazoa; phylum Chordata; class Mammalia; order Artiodactyla; family Bovidae; genus Bison; species Bison bison. The sequence continues at coordinate 8,958,217 of NW_011494677.1, read as the reverse complement.
AAAGTACTGGAGTTTCAGCTTTAGCATCATTCCTTCCAAAGAAATCCCAGGGCTGATCTCCTTTAGAATGGACTGGTTGGATCTCCTTGCAGTCCTAGGGACTCTCAAGAGTCTTCTCCAACACCACAGTTCAAAAGCATCAATTCTTCGGCGCTCAGCTTTCTTCACAGTCCAACTCTCACATCCATACATGACCACAGGAAAAACCATAGCCTTGACTAGCCGGACCTTTGTTGGCAAAGTAATATCTCTGTTTTTGAATATGCTATCTAGGTTGGTCATAACCTTCCTTCCAAGGAGTAAGCATCTTTTAATTTCATGGCTGCAATCACCATCTGCAGAGATTCTGGAGCCCAAACAAATAAAGTCTGACACTGTTTCCACTGTTTCCCCATCTATTTCCCATGAAGTGATGGGACCAGATGCCATGATCTTTGTTTTCTGAACGTTGAGCTTTAAGCCAACTTTTTCACTCTCCTCTTTCACTTTCATCAAGAGGCTTTTTAGTTCCTCTTCACTTTCTGCCATAAGGGTGGTGTCATCTGCATATCTGAGGTTATTGATATTTCTCCCAGCAATCTTGATTCCAGCTTGTGTTTCTTCCAGCCCAGCGTTTCTCATGATGTACTCTGCATATAAGTTAAATAAGCAGGGCAACAATTTTTTTTTTTTTTAAGTAAAGGCAATTTTAAAAGTAAACTTTAGTGCAAAGAGAAGAAGAGGAATAAAATAGCAACTGGAGGGAGGAGTAGGGTCAAGACAGGGCTTTTTTATGGATGCACTTATTTTTTATGTTTGTTTTCTTTTTAATCGTGCTTTTATTAATGAATAGATGCTATTTAAATCATTTTATAGAATAAGTTAAATATATTGTCACCCTGCTTATTTAACTTAATCTATAAAATGATTTAAATAGCATCTATTCATTAATAAAAGCACGATTAAAAAGAAAACAAACATAAAAAATAAGTGCATCCATAAAAAAGCCCTGTCTTGACCCTACTCCTCCCTCCAGTTGCTATTTTATTCCTCTTCTTCTCTTTGCATTAAAGTTTACTTTTAAAATTGCCTTTACGTTAAAAAAAAATTTATTGGGGTATAGCTGCTTTGCAATGTTGTGCTAGTTTCTTCTGTACAGTAAAGTGAATCAGCTATACATATATACATATCCCTCATTTTTTTTATTTCCTTCCCATTTAAGTCACCACAGAGCACTGAGTAGAGTTCCCTGTGCTGTACAGTAGGTTCTCATTGGTCATCTATTTTATACATAGTATCAATAGCATATATATGTCAATTCCAATCTCCCAATTCATCCCACCTCCCTTTTCCCTCTTGGTGTCCGTACGGTTGTTCTCTTCAATCCTTCCTTTCTCCCACACTCTATTGAACCTATCACCTCAACACTTCAACAAAACTGCTCTTTGGGGTTGCCAGTAACTTTCATGTAGTTAAATTTCATTGTCAGCTCTCAATCCTGATCTTACTTGTTCTCTCAGTCGTATTTGACCCAGTTTAGCATCTCCTTCCCTGTCTTCCTTTATCTCGATGATGGCTACAAGAGTACTTATAACAAGCCACCCCCAAACTCAGTAGTTTAAAACATTTTTGCTTATTCATCTGTGAATCACATGAGTTTTCTGATCTAGGTTTGGCTCAACTGGGCTGGGTGGGCTCCAAGCAGCAAGATAGGTTCAGATCTGTTCCACAAGTCTCTAATTTTTCTTAGACCAGTGTGCTAACTAGGTCATGTTTCTCTCTTGCTGATCATACACTGCAAGAAGGCAAGTGCAAACACAGGATGCCTCTAAGGTCTAGACTCAGAACTGGCATGGACGACTCCACCATCATTCTGCCAGCCAAAGAAAATCATGCCTTTGAGCACCAAATCAGAGAGCTGGTGAATATGCTCTATCTTTAAGGGGTGTATTTACAAAGTAATATGGCAGAAAGCTTGGACACAAGGGAACTAAGGCCTCTCATTTGATCAACTGTATAGAGCTTCCTCAGTGGCTCAGTGGTAAAGAATCCACTTGCAATGCAGGAGACACAGAAGATGCAGGTTTAATCCCTGGGCCAGGATGATCCCCTGGAGAAGGAAATGGCAACCCACTCCAGTATTCTTGCCTGCAGAACCCCATGGAGCCAGCCTGGTGGGCTACAGTCCACAGGATCACAAAGAGTCGGACATGACTGAAGTGACTTAGCACACACATTTCTCCTTGAATCACTTTCTTCATTGATTTCCAGAATACCCCACTCTACTAGTTTTACTCTTTGACCATTGACTGCTTTTCAGCAGTAGAATTGTGATGCCTTGAGGCTCAGTCCTTGGACTTCTTCAGTTTAGTGACTCATTTGGTGATCTCATCTAGTTTTATGGTTTTAGAAATTGTCTATATGCTGATGACTCCATTGTTTGGATCTTCACTCTGACTTCTCTCAACTCCAGACTTACATACCCAACTGTCTAAACTTGTATGCCAAACAGCAAGTTTAAACTTAACAAGTCCAAAAACAAACTCCTGATCTTCTCCCTAAATAGTTCCCTGGGTAATAAATGGCAACTTTTTCTTTTCCAGATGCTCAGGTAAACCCTTGGCGTCATTCTTACTTCTTGTCACCACCATCTCTTACATTTTAATGGTCTCTTCCACCCTAGAATCTGTTTTAGATACAGCAGCTAGAGCAGTGGTCCCCAGTTTTTGGCACCACGGAGTGGATATGAGGAAGACAATTTTTCCCATGGATCAAGTTGTGGGGGAAGTTTTAGGATGATTCAAGCACATCATATTTATTGCACACTTTATTTCTATAATTATTATATCAGCTCCACCTCAGATCATCAGGCATTAGATCCCAGAGGTTGGGCACCCCTGAACTAGAGTAAGCTTTTAGAAATGTAGGTGAGATAAAGCCATTCTTCTGCTCAAAACCTTTGATGCCCCCCAACTCACTTGTGGCTCAGTTGGTAAAGAATCCATCTGCAATGTGGGAGACCTGGGTTCAATCCCTGGGTTGGGAAGATCCTCTAGAGAAAGGAAAGGCTACCGACTCCAGTATTCTGGTCTAGAGAATTCCATGGACTATATAGTTCATGGGGTTGCAAAGTGTTGGACACAACTGAGTGACTTTCACTTCACTATGACTTTATAGTACAACCCGATCTTCTGTTATTCTTTGACTTTATTTCTTCTCATCTCCTCATTCACTCTGCTCCAACTACATGAATTTCATTGGTGTTCCTTGAATAAGCCAACTACTTCCTGTCCTAGGAACTTTGTATCTGTTGTTCCCTTTCCCCGCAACTCTCCTCCCCCAGATACAGCCAGGCTTGCTCCTTTAAATCATGACCCTTATTTTTATCACCCATTTCCCAAGCTATTTTTTCTGTTTCTTATTTTTTACCACCATCTGACAAACCATAGGTTTTTACCTATTTGCTTATTGTCTATGTCTCCTCGGTGGATATGTAGGTTTCATGAGAACAAGACTTTTTGTTTTGTTCATGGATATATTCTCAGAATGTAAAACTGTGCCTGGCATTTGGTATGCACACTATAATGGTGTTTGATGAATGACCAGATGGATGGATAGATGACATTGAAAAATTTGGTTAACCTGATATTAATAAACTCTGCTTGATTCACTGTGGTTGAGCTTAATGACTGCTAAAACTAACCTGACAGACCTTAAATGTCTCAGTAAAAAGTGACTGCCTGATGAGTGTTATTATTAATAGCATGATAGGTATGATGGAACTACCCAGGAAGTACATATACACAGGAAAAAGAGGGCAAGGATTCCCTTGCTCTTTCTTCACCTATCTGTCTAGCTACTTTCTATATCTCCTTGAAGCACAACCATTTCTTTAAAAACATTTTTTTTATTTTAATTTTTAAAAAAAATTTTTGGTCATGCTGCATGGCTTGTGAGATTCTAGCTCCCCGACCAGGGGCTGAACCCAGGCCCTTGGCAGCGAGTGCATGGAGACAAACCACTGGATGGCTAGAGAATTCCCCATAGCCATTTCTTAAAAGCTATTTCCAGTAAAAACACTGGGGCTACAGGGAGTTATTTTACCTTTGAAAAGAACTGGTATCTCTGCAAATCAGAGTCAGATAAAGTTCCAGAAGAGACCTGGGTCTCACAGCGTGGACAGGCATTAATTTAACTCCTGGCATGCAAACAACAGTCCTGGAGTTATTACAGAATGTAGTAGAGGGTAGATGTTAAAAGCTCAGATGCCAGAGCCAAAATGTTTTGCTTCAAATGGTGGCTCCACACTATTAACTGTCCTGTGACCTTGGGCAAGCAACCTACATTTTCAGTTCTTCCCTGTATCATCTGTGCAATGCCTTTAATAACAGTAGAGTTATTGAGAAGATTGCAGGCTTCCCTGGTGGCTCAGATGGTAAAGAATCTGCCTGCAATGCGGGAGACCTGGGTTTGATCCCTGGATTGGGACAATCCCCTCAAGAAGGGAACGGCAACCCACTCCAGTACTCCTGCCTGAAGACTTCCATGGACAGAGGAGCCTGGTGGGCTACAGTCCATGGGGTTGCAAAGAGTCGGACACAACTAAGCGACTCACACACACACACACACACACACATTGGGAAGACTACATGAATTAATGAAGGCACTTGAGACATATAGTACTATAGATGTACATATGATACATAGCAAGTGCTGTATAGTGACAGTGATATGGCTGCTGCTTGAAGCTAGGATCTTACTATTTGAGACACGGCACCATCCCCTCCTTGAATGCTCATGCAGGGCTGGGTTATGACAGAGTCAATTCCTAGGCAGGTTGATAAGAAGCCCAGGGGTCCCTGAAGAGAGATGGGTCTGGGGCTCTCAAGGAGGAGCAAAGGACAAACATCTTTTTTTCTCTACATTCCCTAGTCTTAGTCACATAAAATGTTTTTTTATTTTAAGCCCAGAACAGATGATTACACAACAAACAACTCAATTTAAACTCTGTACTAAGGATTATATGGGCTTCCCTGGTGGCTTAGATGGTAAAGAGTCTGCCTGCAATGCAGGAGACCCGGGTTTGATCCCTGGCTTGAGAAGATCCTCTGGAGAAGGAAATGGCAACCCACTCCAATACTCTTGCCTGGAAAACTCCATGGACAAACATGTATCCTGCTTGAGGACAGTTTCTACTTCCTGAAAACATTCTGGCTAATCCTGTTATCTTAAAATGTAAATTATAGGAGTGGGTCTAGTAAGATCTTTACAACCTTGAGACATACTTTTGATTTAGTGTAATAACTGCTGCTGCTGCTGCCAAGTCACTTCAGTCATGTCTGACTCTGTGTGACCCCATAGACGGCAGCCCACAGGCTCCCCCATCCCTGGGATTCCCCAGGCAAGAACACTGGATTGGGTTGCCATTTCCTTCTCCAATGCATGAAAAGTGAAAGTGAAGTTGCTCAGTCGTGTCTGACTCTTCGTGACCCCATGGCCTACCAGGCTCCTCCGTCCATGGGATTTTCCAGGCAAGAGTACTGGAGTGGGGTGCCATATTTAAAAAGTATATAAGTCCCTTGCTGAAACTAGGGATGGGGACATTCTCTGTCCCCTTCTGATGTCTATGTCAGAAGCTTTCTCGGTCCCTTTTCACTTTAATAAAACTCTGCTATACGAAAGCTCTTGAGTGATCAAACCTGGTCCCTGGCCCAGAAGGTAAATCTTCAGAAATCACAAATTCGACACTGTTCTGGGGGCTTGTCCGGGATCTTCAGGACAAGGTAAGAACACTCAGAGCTCTAGCCTCTCTGCTTTCTGAATATATATGTTTTCTGCTTTACTCTTTTTCACTTTACTAACTCTCCAGTGTGCTTGTGTGAATGAATGACACGCCATGCATGAAACAAGCAATGAGCCCTGCTCTGTGGTTTCGAGGTGCCTCGTAATGACTGAAGGCAGCCCCCAAAAGGGGAGCCTTGTCAGGGGTTTATACCAACCTGCCAATGCCAAGAGACACCCAACCTCCCTGAGAGGGGAATGGCCAGGGATGGGCAAAGCGTGTGGACCTAACTTTCCTTTCTCAGTTATCCTTTCCTGGTCCATGCATTTGGTAATTGTATGGGGGAATTAGAACTACTAACCTAATCTGTTGGGTCAAAGACTTTCAAGGGACTTGTGATCCATGCCATTACTGTTTACTTTTACTTAGACCTCAAGCTTGGTAGTCATGGGGAGCCCAGACTTGCTGGGAGCATGTTTGGGAGCAAGGCGGAACTCTAGCTCCAGGAATGTCTCTTAGGCAAGAGGTCACTCTCTTGGCTGCCTGCCTCAAGGGCCAGCCACCTGAAAGTGAGTCTTTGTCATGGCTGTGCCTCCAATCTATGTGGATAGCAGCACTTCTGGTGAACATGAGGTTTGTGAAGACACAGATCAGGAACTGCAAGATCTGGTCAGATTGGAAGTGCAATGGCCTTCTTCTTTTGGTAGTGCTAGCTCTTAGCAGGCCAGAGGAGGCTCTCTGATGGCTTCTCTCTCAACTCCCTAGATCTTCTTTCTGTGGTATCTGTGGAAATGAACTGGAAGGACTGGCCCTAGTACCTTGAGGACAAAAATCACTTTTTCCTCACTGGGCAACCCTTTCGCTATCACATATACTGATGTGGCAATGACTCAACGACTCACCGCTTCTACCTGCGGTCAGGGCTATACTCAGGAATGTGCATAAGCACAGGAAAGACCGATGCTTCCCCTAGAAGTCGCAGGAAAGATTCCAGGAAAGCTACTCTGCTGCACTTGGGGTGACATCAGAGGAGGTGTGAAAATCAAACAAAGGTCTTGGTGGTAAGGAGCTAGAAATCAATCTGGGATGCTATTAGGTCTACCCTGATGCACTTCCACCCCACCTCAGTGGTAGAACCAGGAGGGACAAGTAAGATGCCTGCGTTGGTAAGGGACAGACTAAGACCGACCAAGGAAGGAAAGCTTCGGTGGAGAGTCTGTCTACAACCCCATCTAGAGCAGGAAGGGATGCCTCTGGTGGAAAGAACCCATGGCTGTGGATGCTGCTTTTTTCTTTCTTACAGATGGGAGCTAATAGTTCCAGAACCACTTCTTTAAAATGTATTTTAAAAACTGGGACAAGTTTGATCCCAAGGGTTCAAAAAAGACACTCCTGATCTTCTTCTGTGATACTGAATGGCCACAGTATCCTTTAGAAGATGGGGAACACTGGCCTGTTGAAAGGTCTGTTAATTACAATACCGTTTTGCAACTAGACCAGTTCTGTAGAAAACAAGAGAAATGGGTAGAAGTGCCATATATGTTGCTCTTTATCTCTCTGCGAGACATGCCAGACTTGTGTCCTAAGGGTACAGATTTGGGTGTGAAACCTACAGCTGCCTCCTGTTCTCTTACTTTGACCCTGTATCTGGAGCTCCCAACTGAACAGGTTGAGAATCAGGACACCCCTCCAGAAGGGGTCGCCTCAGACTCATTACAAACTCAAATAGTCTCAACTGTGGTTGAGACTATTCAGAGAATCCAAAAAGTACATAGAATCCTTTACAGGACTAACTTTACTTTATAAGGTTACTTGGAGAGATGTAATACATGTTTGGGGACAGATGCTGACTCCTGACTCCAGAGCTTGAGTTTTGGGGGAAGTTACTACTTTTGGAGATGAATGGCTTAAAGGTAAGCAGAAAGAAGGAACACGAAATAGCCCTCCTCCCTACTGGGAACCAAGAAGTTCCCAAACAGAACTTATTATTCCATAAGAGAGCCACTCTGCTGGCCGTATTCTTGAAGGACTCAAGCCAGCACGCACTGACTTTAAACTATGCTAAGTTGGCTGACATAGAACAGGAAGAGAAGAAAACTCTTGGTAAATTCCCAGATAGACTACGGGAGGCTCTCTCCAAGTTTACGGACATTGATCTTGAAATTACAGAGTGAGAAATGATCTTAAAAGATAGATTTCTCACTCAGTTGGCTCCAGATACCTGCTGAAAGTTACAAAAACAGGAGTTTGGACCAAATCAGTCTTTAGAAAAACTGTTGCAGTTGGCTCAGACGGTATATTATGGTAGGGAATATAAGGAGGAAAATAGGAAAAAAAGAACCAGACAAAAGACTGATGCCCCAACAATGGCTGTTCAGTTCAGTTCAGTCGCTCAGTCATGTCCGACTCTTTGCGATCCCATGAATCACAGCATGCCAGGCCTCCCTGTCCATCACCAACTCCCAGAATCTACTCAAACTCATGTCCATCGAGTCGGTGATGCCATCCAGTCATCTCATCCTCTGTTGTCCCTTCTCCTCCTGCCCCCAATCCCTCCCAGCATCAGGGTCTTTTC
>NW_011494677.1:8938540-8949655 GCF_000754665.1 Bison bison bison | reverse complement strand
ACTGCAATCACCATCTGCAGTGATTTTGGAGCCAAACAAATAAAGTCTGACACTGTTTCCACTGTTTCCCCATCTATTTCCCATGAAGTGATGGGACCAGATGCCATGATCTTCGTTTTCTGAACGTTGAGCTTTAAGCCAACTTTTTCACTCTTTCACTTTCATCAAGAGGCTTTTGAGTTCCTCTTCACTTTCTGCCATAAGGGTGGTATCATCTGCATATCTGAGGTTACTGATATTTCTCCCGGCAATCTTGATTCCAGCTTGTGCTTCTTCCAGCCCAGTGTTTCTCATGATGTACTCTGCATAGAAGTTAAATAAGCAGGGTGACAATATACAGCCTTGATGTACTCCTTTTCCTATTTGGAACCAGTCTGTTGTTCCATGTCCAGTTCTAACTATTGCTTCCTGACCTGCATATAAATTTCTCAAGAGGCAGGTCAGGTGGTCTGGTATTCCCATCTCTTTCACAATTTTCCACAGTTTATTGTGATCCACATAGTAAAGGGCTTTGGCATAGTCAATAAAGCAGAAATAGATGTTTTTCTGGAACTCTCTTGCTTTTTCCCTGATCCAGCAGATGTTGGCAATTTGATCTCTGGTTCCTCTGCCTTCCTCAGCAATCAATACAAAAAAATAGAGGAAAACAACAGAATGGGAAAGACTAGAGATCTCTTCAAGAAAATTAGAGATACCAAGGGAACATTTTGTGCAAAGATGGGCTCGATAAAGGACAGAAATGGTGTGGACCTAACAGAAGCAGAAGATATTAAGAAGAGGTAGCAAGAATACACAGAAGAACTGTACAAAAAAGAGCTTCACAATCAAGATAATCATGATAGTGTGATCACTCACCTAGAGCCAGACATCCTGGAATGTGAAGTCAAGTGGGCCTTAGGAAGCATCACTTCGAACAAAGCTAGTGGAGTGATGGAATTCCAGTTGAGCTATTTCAAATCCTGAAAGATGATGCCATGAAAGTGCTGCACTCAATATGCCAGCAAATTTGGAAAACTCAGCAGTGGCCAAAGGACTGGAAAAGGTCAGTTTTCATTCCAATCCCAGAGAAAGACAATGCAAAAGAATGCTCAAACTATCACACAATTGCACTCATCTCACACGCTAGTAAAGTAATGCTCAAAATTCTCCAAGCCAGGCTTCAGCAATACGTGAACTGTGAACTTCCAGATGTTCAAGCTGGTTTTAGAAAAGGCAGAAGAACAATGGCTGTTAGACCTGCTCTGAAACAGCTTGAGAAAAATTCCCAGAGGGACCCAGGTGAAAAGGGATGGACTTGTTATTACTGTGGGAAGAAGGGGGATCTCAAGTGGGATTGCCCTTAAGCATTTAAGCCACCCCTGGCTCCATGTCCCGTCTGCAAGGACCACACTGGAAAAGAGACTGCCCTCCAAGGTGTAGGTACCAGGGGTCAGACTCTCAAGGTAAGCGGGACTGAGGGTGCCTGGGGGTCCCTGCACAAACTCCCATCCTAATTACACCTGTGGAACCTCGGGTATTAATAACTGTGAGGGGCCAATCCATCAGTTTCTTTTGGACACTGGGGCAACTTTCTCTGGGCTCACTGAAGCCCCTGGTCTGCTTTCCTCCTAATCCACTACTGTAATGGGACTGTCAGGACAAGCCAAACACTATTATTTCAGTCATCCTTCAAGCCGCAACTGGGACTCTGTGCTATTTTCTTGAGTTTTAATTGTGCCAGAGTCTCCCCACTCCTTACAGGGAGGGATATACTGAGCAAGGTCTGGGCCTCTGTTTTCATGAATATGGAACCTGCTGTTTTAACTAAAGAAAATGTGAATCCTAGACTGGGGGCTGATGAAAAAACTGTGGGCTGAGCACAAAATACTGGTCCTGTAGTTATCACGTTCAAAGACCCTCACTTATTTCAAAAGCAGTATCCACTAAAGCCTGAGGTTAAGGAAGAGTTAAAACCCATTATTGAAAATTTAAAGGAATGGGGGCTATTAATTCCCTGTAACAGTCCATGGAACACTCCTATTTTGGGTGTGAAAAAAGTCAAATGATAAATGGAGACTTGTTCAAGATATGCAAATAAGTGCCTAATCCTTATATTTTGTCTGAAATTCCTAAACAAGCCAAATATGACTTTAAGACAATATAGAGGATTCTTGGACATTACAGGCTATTGCCGCATTTGGATTCTGGGTTACGGGGAACTTCCCCAGACTTTATATAAACTTGAGACTCAGTAGGCCCAAACCAACAAGCTGGTTTGGTCCCCAGAGACTCAAAAGGCTTTCAAGACTATTCAAACTTCTCTCCTACAGGCTCTGACTTTGAGCTGTCCCACAGGATCAGAGTTTAGTTTGTTGCTGAAAAAAGGTTATGGCCACATCAAATAAGGGTAATTGTTACTATTGTTTTACTAATGCCTAAGTCAAGGCTATGGTTTTTCCAGTGGTCATGTATGGATGTGAGAGCTGGACTGAGACGAAAACTGAGTGCCGAAGAATTGATCCTTTTGAACTGTGGTGTTGGAAAAGACTCTTGAGAGTCCCTTGGACTGCAAGGAGATCCAACCAGTCCATCCTAAAGGAGATCAGCCCTGGGATTTCTTTTGGAAGGAAGGATGCTAAAGCTGAAACTCCAATACTTTGGCCACCTCATGCAAAGAGTTGACTCATTGGAAAAAGACTCTGATGCTGGGAGGGATTAGGGGCAGGAGGAGAAGGGGACGACAGAGGGTGAGATGGCTGGATGGCATCACTGACTCGATGGACATGAGTCTGAGTGAACTCCAGGAGTTGGTGATGGACAGGGAGGCCTGGTGTGCTGCGATTCATGGGGTTGCAAAGAGTCGGACACAACTGAGCAACTGAACTGAACTGAACTGAAAGCTCCTAAGTTTACTAATGGGCAAAATCTTACTGTACTCACTTCTCATAATGTAAGTGGGATCTTAAACTCTAAAGTTCAGAGCAACAATGCTCTACCTTTAAAGCTGCTGTAACTCAAAGGGTGCTGAAAGCTCTAGGAATAGAATATCACTTACACTGTTCCTGGAGACCCCAATACTCAGGAAAGTTGAAAAGGCTAATGCATTATTAAGAGGCATCTGTGTAAGCTAACTGAGGAAACACAAGACAGTTGGTTTAAAGTTTTATCCATACCTTTAATGAGGGCTTGAACTATTCCTAAGAAGAAGGGACTGTTGCTACGACAGACCATTTTTGTGCACAGATACTTTCATAGATCCTGAAGCCTTAGAATTAACTATGTGACTCAGCTTTTAACTTTTCAACAGACATTACCGGGAGGTTAACTCCTGACCCAGCCTTTGAGTCAAACTAGCCACTATTTGAGCCAGGAGCCAAGATGGGCCTGAGACTCTAGATGGGCTTGCTTTTGCTGACTCCAAAAGTCATGAGTCTGCCGTTTGACCCTCAAGACAGCGACTTCCTGTCCTGGACTCATTCCTACGGTGCATTCCACAATCCGTCTAATTGCTGGGTCTGCGGAGCACTCCCCTCCTCATCAATTGAAGACTTCCCATGGTGGGTTTCTCTGCTTAAAGCAAAGGACTTTCTTCAATTCTGTGATGACATCTAACAATCCTAAGATGGACTGATGTAACTATGGACATAATGTGACTTTTAATTTTGATTATGTTTTAACTTGGTTTAATGCCTGTTTTGCCTTACATCTGTAACTGTATAATGCGGTTTGTTTCTAACCGTCTGAAAGCTTTTAAGTTATAAATGGTTGTTCAAACTCCTAAGAGTGCTACAACTGTCTCCAACTATTACTTGGGGCCCCTGGATCAAAGACCTTCAATATGAGGGTTAGGAGAATATGTTGCCTCAACAATTTAGGGATGATGCCCCTCAACAGCAGGAAGTAGTTATGCAAAGAAAATGATGCTCCTTTTCCATGGCAACGTAATTTTCCTAAAAGAAAAGGGGGGGAATGAGAGAGTCAATTCCTAGGCAGGTTGATAAGAAGTTTGAGGGCCCCCAAGGAGAGAGGGTCTGGGGCTCTCAAGGAGGAGATAGTGTTAGTTGCTGAGTCATGTCCAACTCTTTGCAACTCCATGGAATGCAGCCTGCCAGGCTTCTCTGTCTATGGAATTCTCCAGGCAAGAATACTGGAGTGGGTTGCCATTTCTGTCTCCAGGGGATCTTCCCAACCTGGGGAAGCTCTTGAGTGATCAAACCTGGTCCCTGGTCCAGAAGGTAAATCTTCTTCCTTCTTCAGAGATCACGAATCAGACACCATTCACTATAAGCTATCAGTTATGTGCTGCTTAGTACCCTAGATGCACTGACCTTGGAGCACTCACAACATTGTGTTCACATCTGCTGATGAATCTGTTTCCCCCACTAGACCATAAACCCTCAATGTTTAGAGCCAGGTCCAATTCATTTTGATAATCACTGCCTGGCGTGGCACCTGGCACCTAGAAAACACTTTTGTGCCTATAGGGGCCAAGGTCTACTGAGTAAAGTTATCTAGATATCAATCACTAAAAGGAATGGTAGAGAATAATTGCCCTCTCACAATACCAAGTAGCAGGAACTATGCAAATTCAGTTTATTGTCACATGGAAAAATAAGTCGGGGGCTTCATATCACCTGATTTTCCAAAGCCCTGTATTAATTTTCTATTGGTGCTGTAACAATTAACAACCTTAATTCTATCTGCAATCTTGAATCCACTTTGCCATGTAAGGTAACATATTCACAGATCCCAGGGGTCAGGGCATGGCTATATTTGGGGTGCTATTATTTGGCCTACTACAAGCCCCAAATATAGACAGAAAAATAAACATTGGATTGTAGAACATGCTTTCTCTGACATAGGGCCTTTTATTTGTTGGGTTGGCTTTTTCTCTCTCGGGTTATAGGTCCTTCTCATGTATTTGGTGACTTATTATGTAAGCTCATCTTCTCTGGGAGATTGCAGCAAACGTTCATTGACTTTAGGAACTATGGCTGTGTGGGTTTCCCTTGAGGTGGCTATGGTTGCTCAGGCTCTGTGGTTTTTCAACAGGCTCTGTGGTTTCTCAATATTGTGGGCAGATTCTTTGGAGGGAGAATTATGCAAACTTCCACACTGAGGAGGCTTCCTTTGCAGAATCTGCACCTCCTCTACATCATGACTACATCCAGAAGGGAAGATTTCAATCTTCTCTTCCAGTTTTCAAGCTTATTAGACCTTCCTTTAAGACACTATGAAAAAAGACATATGAGAGGCTAGAGATCAACGTTAGCAGGTGAAAAGGAACTTACTTGTAATTGGGCAGGCAAAACCAGTCCCATCTCCCAGATAACCTTTAATGTCTCATACTAGAGGCCTTCTCCAGTTTTTGATAATAAGAGCTGACATTTACATAGCATTTAGCAAGTGCCAGAAGCTGTTCTAAGCAGCTTGGCATACATTAACTCATTTATTTCTCCCAACTCTTAATATCCCCACCTTGCAGACGTGTTTACAGACATTGAATAACTTCTGGATTATTCAATGTTTTATTCTGAGCAACGTCAAAACAAAGACAAGATATGAAGGAATGGGCAACAGCCAGAGAAACTGCACGCACACACACCATTTAGCTCACAGCTTCTACTCATTTATTTCCTTCAACCAGCCAAACAATGCAAGCAGGCAGGAGGAGAAGTGGGTGGAATCCTGTTCCAGGACTGACTAGTGCCTCTCACTCCCTTGGGTGCCACTTATTCTCGCAGAATGAATATTCATCAAGACTTGGCTGGCTGGCACACTGTTCTGATTAGGGAGGCTGAGCCCTCGGGCTTTGCCTCACAATCTATTGGTCTGCAGTAGCATCAGCCCTATTCTGATTGCTGTGCTGTGCTTAGTAGCTCAGTCCTGTCTGACTCTTTGTGACCCTATGGACTGTAGCCCACCAGGCTCTTCTGTCCATGGGGATTCTCCAGGCAAGATTACTGGAGTGGGTGGCCATGCCCTCCTCCAGGGGATCTTCCCAACCCAGGGATTGAACCCAGGTCTCCTGCACTGCAGGCAGATTCTTTACCATCTGAGCCACTGCTGCTGCTGCTGCTGCCGCTGCCAAGTGGCTTCAGTCGTGTCCGACTCTGTGCGATCCCATAGACGGCAGCCCACCAGGCTCCCCCATCCCTCGGATTCTCCAGGCAAGAACACTGGAGTGGGTTGCCATTGCCTTCTCCAATGCATGACAGTGAAAAGTGAAAGTGAAGTTGCTCAGTTGTGTCCGACTCTTAGCGACCCCATGGACTGCAGCCTACCAGGCTCCTCCATTCATGGGATTTTCCAGGCAAGAGACTGGAGTGGGGTGCCATTGCCTTCTCCATCTGAGCCACTAGGGAAGCCCAAAGTTATGTAGGCCATTACATCATTACATATGCATTATTATATATAGTTATATCATAGTTACATCATTTCCACATCAATATCTTCCAGAACTTTGGAGAACTTTCCTAAACATGTTTATGACTTTGGAAGTTTTTCTACACTTATTTATGACCTTGGGAACTTTTCTAAACTTGTTTATGACCAGGTGTTTATCTTTTTTGAATGAGAAAGCCATGTGCTAATCCTTCATGGGGAATATATGTTCGATTTTAATCACTTTTGGAAAAAATGTTTAGAAGAAATGCTTTGGGAAAGCTAGTTTACCATTTTTAAAGTACAGCAAATAGATTTTTATTTATCCTTGTTAAAATGTAGAATAAGCCATCCTTTAATCACACACAGCTAGTTAGTGACAAAGTTAGGGTTCACATTCAAGCAGTCTAAATGCAGAATCCACATGTTTAACTACTGTCTAATATTGTCCTTCTGTCATCAATGCCCATGATGCCAGAAGCCCAGATTTCTCTATGAAGGTATTACTACTAAGCTGAGATAATTTTTAGCTGACGTTTTATCCAGAAACCCAGGAGAATCTTTTTTAGTAAAGCTATAGGTGAACACAGCCTGGAACTAACAGTTCCTTGTTCCACTCAATACTACTCCCAAGTGTACAGTTCATACCCGGAGAAAATCCAATTCATCAGAGGGCGTACAATGGATGTCTTGTGAGCAACATCCAGAGGACCCTGCTATGTAAAAGATAAAAAGCAACTGAAAATTTTAATGGTGGGGGGGGCAGGGGGGATGCTAATAAACTAATATATAGGGAATCTTTAAATTATTATAATTTTCCTCCCTTGTAATAAGTTGCTTTACCTAATAAAATTTTCTCTGGCACAATGTGGTTAGCATAACTGCAGCTGTTAGAATTATTGTTCACCTATCAGTTCAGTTCAGTCGCTCAGGCATGCTATTTCAAATCCTAAAAGATGATGCTGTGAAAGTGCTGCACTCAATATGCCAGCAAATTTGGAAAACTCAGCAGTGGCCACAGGACTAGAAAAGGTCAGTTTTCATTCCAATCCCAAAGAATGCTCAAACTACCGCACAATTGCACTCATCTTACACGCAAAGTGATGATTAAAGTTGTTCACCTATAGCTTTACAAAAAAAGATTCTCCTGGGTTTCTGGATAAAACTTCAGCTAAAAATTCTCTCAGCTTAGTAGTAATCCCTTCATAGAGAAATCTGGGCTTCTGGCATGATGGGCATTGATGACAGAAGGACAACATTATCTTCTTCTAAGGCTCAGGTGAGGAAACGGCACTGTCTCAGCCAAAAGATAACTTTAGTTTGGGCTCCGGTTGTAGAGGAGGCAATGCAGAGAGCACTGAAGAATAAGTGGACTTAGTACATAGGAGATGCCGCCAGTGAACTTGTATCTGGAGCAGATCAGTGGGAAGGATATGGACGGAATAAACACACCAAGTCTAACGGCAATAAAGACACCGAACAAGCTCATGACCATATAATTTACAAAGCTTATCCTATGGGGAGAAAAATAAATATCACAACACTGTCCTGAAAAATGAGTGTCCTTTTAATTGGTGGCTCTTTTGTGTCAGCAATATGGTTAAGAGAGAGTGCTATGTGCTCACAATTTTATACCACTTGGACATGATTTTTCTGAAAACATTTTTGAAAATAAGATGCTATACAACTATGATACTCAACAACAGTTACTGGAGATAGTGAGGGGCTGGGTGGGATCTTCAATTTTCAGAAGAAACAATTAAACCTGATTTTCTCTGTTTAAGATTCCCATTACATGTAAAATAGTGATATTTATTCCCAGTCAGTATCTTTGCCATAAAGGAAATTGTGAGGTGAGTGCTATCAATAGTGGCTATTAACACATTATGTATGACACACAAGAGCAAGAAACTAAAATCGAAAATATCCTCACAAAACACCCTGGTCTTTTAATCCTCACGACAATGCTACAATAAAATCAGAATTTTAGAATGACAGAGCTGAAGCCTATCTACCAAGACTAGCCAGCTAGTAACCACGAGAGATGTGATTCGAGCCCAGGGTTGTTTTACTATAAGCTTTGATTTTTTTCTCATGAGGGTACAGTGCATCCCGCATGGAATTGTGTTTAGCTATAAAAGATCAGGTAATGAAAAATAAATAAATTAAAAAAAAATTAAAAAAAAAGATCAGGTAATGATATCTGCTCTTCATGTTTAGAGCTCAACATTAGTCCATACAAACCCAAACCTTATAAAGACTTAATGTTAAGCACTTTTACTACTTTCCAGTGAAGGGGAAAAAAAATTGCAATTGATTGAATGCATTTTCAGACACAGTTTACCAGTAGAATAGTTTCAGGCAATTCAGCCTTTTTAAAAAAATCTCTATCCAGCAGAAAGTTTTAAATTTATTTTGTACAGATAAACAGACACACTAGATGCATTTTGAATTAGGGTGAACATTACTATGAGTAACTGGCATTCAGGGTAGCAGGTGACATAATTCCTGTGTTTCCATTCAGGGACAGGGTCACAGTAAACAGGGCAAAGGGGAGTTATGGACACCTAATGCATCATGTTGATCCACCAACTCCTCAGTGCCACCCCGTGCTGTCCATTAGGATTCAAAACCAGAAGAACGTGTGCTGTGAACAGATTTTAGTTACACTGAGGGAAGTTTTTCTATTCAGTCACACATTTGTCAATATGTGAACAATGGCACAAATTTA
Organism: Bison bison bison; assembly: GCF_000754665.1. NCBI lineage: Eukaryota > Metazoa > Chordata > Mammalia > Artiodactyla > Bovidae > Bison > Bison bison. Next base: position 8,940,561 of record NW_011494677.1, on the reverse strand, counting down.
TAAAACAAATGGATAATGTTAGTATTATAATCTGTAACCACAGACTAGATGGCAATAAATGTCACTCATAACATTAATTATGTTTTTGACCTTATTGTATTTAACGGTGCTGCTGCTGCTGCTAAGTCACTTCAGTCGTGTCCGACTCTGTGTGACCCCATAGATGGCAGCCCACCAGGCTCCCCCGTCCCTGGGATTCTTCAGGCAAGGACACTGGAGTGGGTTGCCATTTCCTTCTCCAATGCATGAAAGTGGAAAGTGAAAGTGAAGTCGCTCAGTCAGGTCCGACGCTCAGCGACCCCATGGACTGCAGCCTTCCAGGCTCCTCCATCCATGGGATTTTCCAGGCAGGAGTACTGGAGTGGGGTGCCATTGCCTTCTCCGGTATTTAACGGTAGTCATCAATAAACTTACCTACTTATTTGGATGGGAACGTTAGCATCACACTACACTGAATAATGAACATGTAAAAAAAACAGTTTACCATGTGGTTTAATATTCTGCAAAGCGCAATTTCTACCTGACCCATCTAAATCTTGGACATTTCTTAAGATACAGACTCTCCATCTATGTCTACTCTCTTGGAATAATGCTATTTTTCTAAATTTCCATAATGCCTACTTTACTATTAAACAAGAAGCAGGAAATGGAGAACTTAATGAGATGATCCAAATCATCGATACATTTCTTTTGATGGTAGACAATTAAAAAAGGAAGGTATAGACAGAGGAAAGAGAAAGAAATTGCTGAAGAATGGCTTCTGAAGGTGAGTGATGGGTGCAGCAAGCCAGTTTTTATCTTAGTTTGGGAAGGAGAGGGAAGAAGGATGAGAAGGTCAACTAAAAAGAATTCAAAAGAAAGGAACATGTTTGTAATTATTTCAGTCAAGTTTAAGATGAGAAATGAAAGCACAGAGATAACAGAATAGAAAAAAACATAATTTTAGTAGTTAACATTTATTGAACTATTAATTCCATTTTGCAGAGGGGAACCTAAGACAAGAGGGGTTAAATAGCTTGCCCAAATCTACACAGCTCGTTCATGGCAGAGCCTGGATTTCAATCCTTCAATCCGAACTTCTATTTTAAAATGAGGTACTTAACGAAGCACATACAGTGAGAACTCTCATAGAGAGGGGACATAGAGACTAAGGGATTAACTGGGAGGGGGAGAAGGCCGCATTAAAAAAAAATTTTTTTTTAACCAGTGGGCTAATTATATGTGTTGTATGTTAGTCGCTCAGTCGTGTCTGACTCTGCGATCCCATGGTCTGTAGCCCATCAGGTTCCTATGTCCATGAGATTCTCCAGGCAAGAATACTGGAGTGGATTGCCATTCCCTTCCCTAGGGGATGTTTCTGACCCAGGAATCGAACCTGTCTCCTGCATTGCAGGCAGATCTTTACCATCTGAGTCACAAGGGAAGCAGACAGAACACTTTGTATATGTTAGCTCATTTAATTCCGCTAACAATTCTATTCGATAGATACTAGCTCATTTTTCAGACAGGGGCACTTGACATTTGATAAACGACACATACCTTGCACAGAGTTCCATCTCAATAGCAGGTTCTGCAGCAAAACAAGGAAGACTGAAGGAGACTTGGCAACAGAACGGTACAGGGCAAGGTAAGCAGGTTCAAAATGAGAAATGCAGGAAAAGTTTCTCACTTAAGCCCAGGCTAGTTTCAGTTTTCAAATCTCCCCGCCCAGCCCGCGAAGGCGTCACAAAGCCCGCCCCTCGGCGGCAAGGCCACGCCCCCTTCCGCGGAGGGGCTCGGAGCTCCCAATACTTCCCTCCCACCCTTTGACCCCGCCCACTCCTCCCAGCATCATTTCCTGTGCGCTGGGCGCTAATTGGTCCGGCAGTCGGAAGTGAGGGCGGGCGGTGGGTCCGTTGCCGCAGTGACAGAGCTGGGGGAGTCCGAAGATGGCGGCGTCGCGTCGCTCTCAGCATCATCACCACCATCATCAACAACAGCTCCAGCCCGCCCCAGGGGCTTCGGCGCCGCCGCCGCCACCT
>NW_011494677.1:8931965-8938440 GCF_000754665.1 Bison bison bison | reverse complement strand
CCGCCACCTCCCCTCCCACTCAGCCCGGGCCTGGCCCCTGGGACCACCCCGGCCTCCCCTACGGTGGGCGGCCTGGCTCCGTTCGCCTCCCCGAGGCACGGCCTAGCGCTGCCGGAGGGGGATGGCAGTCGGGATCCGCCCGATAGGCCCCGATCCCCGGACCCGGTTGACAGTGCCAGCTGTTGCAGTCCCACGAGCACAATCTGTACGGTCGCCGCCGCTCCGGTGGTCCCGGCGGTTTCTGCCTCATCTGCCGTCGGGGTCGCTCCCAACCCAGCCGGCGGCGGCAGTAACAATTCACCGTCGTCCTCTTCTTCCCCGACTTCTTCCTCCTCTTCCTCTCCATCCTCCCCCGGATCGAGCTTGGCGGAGAGCCCCGAGGCGGCCGGAGTTAGCACCACAGCACAATTGGGGCCTGGGGCTGCGGGCCCGGGGCCAGGGGTCCCAGCAGTGAGCGGGGCCCTGCGGGAACTGCTGGAGGCCTGTCGCAATGGGGACGTGTCCCGGGTAAAGAGGCTGGTGGACGCGGCAAACGTGAATGCTAAGGACATGGCCGGCCGGAAGTCTTCTCCCCTGCACTTCGCTGCAGGTCAGAGACTTTTTGAATTGTTTATTAAGGGTTTTGTGTTTGGCACTGGGCTCCGGGTAGGGAAAGAAAACGAGTTATGATGATGCGAACGACGGGGGCGTGGTGATGATGCCTCAGTACTTCTCGGGAAGCCTTAAGGTTCCTTTCTTTAGGTGGTGCCAGGGTGACGGGGGCGTGGTAGGGGACCGTGTGAGTCCTTTCTTTTTAGTTTGCACAGTGATCCTTGTGCTCATCCCCAGCCTCCCTTAGTGGTCGTCTCAGGACATGGATATACTTAACTTTTTCAGTTCCGAGTGTGTCGGAATAAAGTTGATCTGAGCAGTGTTAGAGTAGTTTTGTCGTGTGTTTGCTGATTTCCTTTTTACAGGAGTAATGTCGCATGAGGACAAACTAGACCAAGAGAGGTTTAATAAAACTCAACAAGTGTTAAGTAGCTATCGTAACCTTATCATTAATATAAGAGACTTAAATGAAGTTAGTGAAACTTTCTCCGCTTTTGAGGTAGTGTACAGTCCGATTGGGTAGATCAAAATGTGCCTATGTGAAACAACTGGAGAAGAATATTTGGATGCATTATGTGATGGCAGAAGAAAAAGCTTTGAAGTTCTGCCAACTGCTGTCTGTTGCTTGTGTAACAGATAATTTACCTTATCTCAGTAGCCTCAGTCTCCTCATGGGCAAAAATGTATATGGGGATTGTGTGAGGATTTACTGAGAAGGATCTGGAACCTAAGTTCTCCCCCTAAAATACTTATTCCTAAAACCTGGACCGCTGCACACTTTTATTTTTAAAGCAAGTAATTATTTTTTTTAAAAAACCGATAATATGTTTTTATAAAATACAGAGAAATTTGAAACAAAAAGGATCATAATCTCATTGCCTAGATACCTCCTATTAACATTAAAAAATAAAAATGCTAAGGTTATATACCTTAGAAATGTTACATTAGAAATGTGTATGTTGTATGTACATTCATATAGTACAGAAATATACGAAATGAAAAAGCATCACACATAATCAGAGATGATACTCTGAAGATAACTTCTGTTAAGTTCCATGCTGTATTTCTAATATATACCACTCTTTGAGTTTGTTCTGTTAATGTAAAGCGTATGTTAAGAACTTAATGTATTGTTTATTTCTACCAGAACTCGGAAAATATTTTTATCCTCATTTTACAGATGATGAAAGTGAAGCATGTACACTTAAATAATCCTAAATTCACAAAAGAAGTAGTGGAACTTGGATTTAAACTTAGTTTGATTTTGAAATGTGTGAAGTCCAGGTTAAACAATTACACTTGGTTTAAGATGACTTTTCATTTTTGTGAGTAATCTTTATGGAGTTTTCACTTTGGCAGTGTTTGGGGAGAAGAATTAATTGGGGGCATATACACTCCAAAAGTAATGTTCACATTTTTTTTTTTTTGCAGTCCATACTTAGCAATAAATTTTATTTTGTAACATGCAAAGTGAATCAAAAGTTTCAGGAAACAGTTCTTTGCCTTGCTACATGTGTTGTACTCTGATATTTTATATCCTAACCCATTTCCTTTCTTGCAAATGCTGTTTGATATCCCATTAATGAGTCATGGTCAGCAGTGTGAGAAATACTTAACAGGAAATCATTATTAGATCGCTGGAAATGTGGACACTACTATTAGGAAAGATTGAGGGCAGGAGGAGAATGGGGCGACAGAGGGTGAGAGGGTTGGATGGCATCATCAACACAATAGACCTGAGTTTGAGCAGACTCGGGGAAATGGTGAAGGACAGGGAAGCCTGGCATGCTGCAGTCTGTAGGGTCACAAAGAGTCAGACATGGCTTAACAACTGAACATCAACTATTAGGAATGTAGAATTGAATCAAAATCAGGCTCCCATTTAAGTGGACAGATGCTCACAAGTGTTGGTTATTTTAGATGAAATCATTTCTTTTTTTTAGGCAGGATGAAAGATCTATAATAAATGAAGCAAAACTGCCTTTGTAGACTTTATTCCAAATTTTCCTATTAGAACACGTTGTTTCACGAATCTTGCCATTTTTCATCATACTGCATTGTAAGTAATCACTTGCAGATGATAGTTACATTAATTTTGGTAATATTTAGGATTAGTCACACATAAAATAGTGCTTATCTCCCAAGTCACATCTTCTCTTTGCCACAATAGTTACTTTTTATTCTGTTTTTAGAGTTTTATGTGTACCCAGCTAAGCTAGAAGACAAACAGTGAAACAGTCCTGTAATTATGTTGTAGTTATGAGACCCTAATCTTGAACTGGCTTATTTAGGGAAAAAAATAATCTGTTTTAGTTCCGTGTGGAAAAGGGAACAAAAACAGTGAAACTGTCTATGGTGTAAAAGCGTAATACTGTAGTCAATTTACTGTATTTCATGTTTATGTTCATAACATTAAAGCTTTGTTTAATCTAGTCTTCTTCATGCTGAGGCTGGGTAATTAAAAGTGATTCTCAGTTGACTATTACTTGATTGGAATGCTAGTCACTGAATGTCATGGAAGAGCTGTTTTAAAGATAGGAAATTGGTACCATGCCTTGGATGAAAAGATTTAAAAATTGTAGTTCCAGTGTTCCACAAATCTTTAATTACTTAAGATGTGAAAGTCACTCAGTCGTGTCCAGCTCTTTGGGACCCTATGGACTTTACAGAACCCTATGGAATTCTCCAGGCCAGAATACTGTAGTGGGTAGCCTTTCCATTCTCCAGGGGATCTTCCCAACCCAGGGATTGAACCCAGGTCTCCCACATTGCAGGCAGATTCTTTACCAGCTGAGCCACAAGAGAAGCCCAAGAATGCTGGAGTGGGTAGCCTATCCCTTCTCCAGCTGATCTTCCTGACACAGAAATCAAAACGGGATCTCCTGCATTGTAGGCGGATTCTTTACCAACTGAGCTGATAGCTTATCATAGGTTGGTGTTAAATATTGACACAGTTTTGAAGTGGTCAGTTGTCCTTACCCTTATGGAGCTTACAGTCTACTGGGGAAGACTAAAAGCAACAATAACAAAAACCCCACAAAGTGTCCTAGAGTGATAGGAAAAGTGAACTATTCTCTTTTGGAGCAGGCAGTAAGGACGTTTGTCCTGATTTTAGATCATTTAAAGACGTCTTTCTAGATACAGAGATGTTTTAAAGTGAGGATTTAAAGGATAAGTCCAAGCTAGCCAAGCAAAGATGGGAAGGAAGAATGTTAATTAATGCCTTTATTTCCATTTAAAAATAAGTATAGTTCTATAGAATGAAATGAAATCATTTTTAAGGCTCTTTGAAGTGGTGTGAAGTCATATTCATATTTAAATCCTTATGCCTTTTTTTAAACCATAATTCTTTCCAGCAGCGGAGTTAAGAATCCTTTCTATCCCACTTTGGACTCTGATAATTGTTAAATGTGTCTTAGAGACAGTATTAATAATGTCCACAACTAGAAACATAATCTTTAGTTTCCACTATTGGTATAGATTCTTACAGTACTGCTTCTGATACCTTCTTAAAATGACTATATTAAAATGATCCAGAAGAAGGAAATGGCAACCCACTTCAGTGTTCTTGCCTGGAGAATCCCAGAGACAGAGGAGCCTGGTAGGAGGCCATCTATGGGGTCTCACAGAGTCAGACACGACTGAAGCGACTTAGTAGCAGCAGCAGCGGCAGCAGAGTTTATATAAGACTTTTACAGATAAGATGCTTGACCTTGGTTGTTCAAAGGACTATCAAAGCTGTTGAAATAGGATCAATTTAGAGTGATGTATCTCCTGAATTCAATTCCTAGTAATGACGTATTGTTGTTAAAGGACCAGTATATTCTGATGAGTTTTCTTTTTAAAGAAAAGTTCGGATAAGGTCTTTGTGAAAAAACAACGAAAAAAGTGTTTAATGAAGCACTGATTTCTGAAATTTCATGGTATTTACTTTAAACTGAAGAAATTTTGAAGTAGGCTTCCTGGTTACTTGAATGGTGAGCATTAGTTAACGTATGACTTGACTAGGACTTGTAATATAGGGTACTTCAATATCAAAACCAGCAAAATATGTATGGGAGTTTTGTGCTTTCTTTTGATTTGAGAGATATCTCCCTCAACGCATATTAACCGTATAGAGATTGCCCTACTCATTTCTCTTTCTGTTCATTTTTTCCATCATGTCCATACTTGTCCCCCTACCTCCATCTCCTTCACTGTTTCAATTCTGTTTAAAAAAGAACAAAACAAAACACCAGGCTCTAGACTGTTGTTGCCCATCAGTAGGTAAAAAAATGAGTCAGAACACTTTAGTTCTGGAATGGGAATCTTTCTATACATTATCTGGCAAAGTCCTTGATTATACAAATGTTTATATAGTTATATAGTCCTTGATTATAGCAAATATTTTTGCCTCAAGGTTTAGTAAAGGTCCGATTTGATACAAGAAGAAAAGGAGCTAGTTTCATAAATACCTTCTCAGACTTAAAATTGTTGACTACAAATTGAATTATCTTTTACTTAGTCTTTTCTCAACATCTTATACTTTGGTTAAGGTACCACTTTAAAAAAGTTCACATAGAACTTTTAGTTAGACAGGTGTACAAAGTGTCTCTTTCTTTTGGATTAATGGTACTACTCTTTCGAAGCAAATGATTGAAAGAGCAAATTAGTTAAATGAAGGTGTTAGGTAGAAGTGTCTCTCAATAGTAGTAAGTTGGTAACAAGCAGACTGCAACCATAGAGGAATACATACATCGGTTAAAAATACTGTCTGATTTCTGTTATATACCTGTCTGCTTATATTTTCCTTTATACATCAGTATTTTTTTTTTATGATGTGTAATTTGTAGACATTTGTGCAGCTGCCCGTAAATACACCAGTATACATATCATTATCCAGAGTTTAGTGTTTGTTTAAAGATTTGTCTTTTCATATAAAATCTGTACAAATCTTACATCTTATATTCACAGAATTCTGACAAATGCAAATGCCTATATAATCCAAATCGTTACAGCTAATTTAGGAAGTTCCTTCATGTTATTTCCCTCTATCCCTACCCCTCCCCTCCCAGCAGACACATTGTTCCAACTTTTTTCCACTATAGATTGAGTTGTGTGTTTTAGAAGTTCATATAAATGGAATTATGCAATATTTCCTTTTTTGGTAAGACTTCTTTTGCTAAACATAATGCTTTTGATGTAACTTGTATCAGTAGTAGGTACTTCATTATATGAGCATGCTACATTTGCTTTATGCCTTCAGTTTGGTTTATCCCTACTTTTAGACCCTTAGGCTGTTTTCAATTTTTGACTATTACGAATAAAGCTGTTACGCTCATTCTTGTAAAATTCTTTTTGAGAACGTAGATCTTTCTCAGTACCTCGTATTGAAATTGCTGGGCTTTAGGGTAGGTAAATTTTAAGTTTTATAAGAAACTGCCAGACCTTTTCTCAAGGTGGATGTGCCATTTTACATTCCCATTAACAACATACAAGAGTTTCCATTGTTCCATGTCTTTGCCAACATTTAATGTTTTCTGTTGCTTTCATTTTAACCAGTCTGATGAGAATGTGTGGTATCTCATTCTGCTTTTATTTTGCATTTCCCTGACCTTTCCATGTGTTTATCTGCCATTTATATTTTTTCATAAAGTCCACTTACCTTTTTTTAAACTGGGCAAATCAGTAGGACTATATTAGTAATTATTAAAGCCTTACTGTATTCAGTTCAGTTCAGTTCAGTTCAGTTGCTCAGTCGTGTCCAACTCTTTGCGACCCATGAATTGCAGCACGCCAGGCCTCCCTGTCCATCACCAACTCCTGGAGTTCACTCAGACTCATGTCCATTGAGTCAGTGATGCCATCCAGCCATCTCATCCTCTGTCATCCCCTTCTCCTCCTG
>NW_011494677.1:8911747-8929247 GCF_000754665.1 Bison bison bison | reverse complement strand
GGAAGGTTTGCAGGATCATCTCTTACAGGCATAGCATTTAAATTAAGCAGCATAATTTTATATTAATATCTTAGTTTATATAGCATACATTGCTGCTTTCTAGGAGCCTTAACCAGAGACATCGTGCTAAGGGCATTTTATAGGTAAGATGTCTTCCTCATAGTCTATTTACATAGAAATTTTCATGAAGAGAGGCTTAGTCTAGTCACCTGCCTTTTTTTCCTCCCCGCAGGCATCCCTTTCTTTCGCAAGGAACTGACTAGGTCACAGGCTAGGTATGCCTTTCTTCCAAACCAGACATGATTCTTTGGCAGTTTAAAGACCAAAGAAATATATCTGAAGGATATATCTTCAAGAGCCAAGTTGTGAGCATAGATATGTTTAAAAAAAAAAAAAAGTTGGATCTGCAACTTAGAGCCCAGGAGAAGAAAAGTGATAGTGGAATGTAATAATGCTAAGCACATGCATTTTATTTTAGTGTTAGGTCTTAGAAAGGAGTAAACATCACCATGAGTCTTGCAATGAAATGCAGGTGAAAACACTAGAGTAACTTATTCATAAATGTATTTAATAGCCTGTTTTTGCTTTTTGGACAAATGTTTTGAGTAGTTGGTTGTAAAATATGAGAGAGATACAATTGAAGACACAAGAGCCTCTTAAATTCTCATTTTTCCCCTATGTCAGGGTACTTAAAGTTACCTTGGTCTATGTTTATTCTTCTGACAGGAACACTCAGAAAGGTAGGTTGTAGCCCTGATCTTGGGGGGAGCCTAACACCTGTATCATCAATGTGGGTTCATAATAAGAATTGAGGAGAAGGCAATGGCACCCCACCCCAGTACTCTTGCCTGGAAAATCCCATGGATGGAGGAGCCTGGCGGGCTGCAGTCCATGGGGTCGCTAAGAGTTGGACATGGCTGAGCGACTTCACTTTCACTTTTCACTTTCATGCATTGGAGAAGGAAATGGCAACCCACTCCAGTGTTCTTGCCTGGAGAATCCCAGGGATGGGGGAGCCTGGTGGGCTGCCATCTATGGGGTCACACAGAGTCGGACACAACTGAAGTGACTTAGCAGCAGCAGCAGCATGGGTTTCGGGGGTATTTATACTAAAGCCCAGGTGCTCAAGATAACTTTGAGGTTCATGTTCTAAAAGTTATTTAATTTTGAATAATTGAGGAAAGTTATGAGTGTTTTGTTTTTGTGTGCCTACTGGGTTTTCCTTAATAGGCTTCATCAGATATTCAGAATTGCTTTTCCCTACAGTGAGTTGCCGGGACCTTTGTCGAGTAGAAACTTGCTTTGCCTGTTGGTTCAGGAATCTATGTTTAAAATGAGAGCAGTGTGAGCTTAAACCCTTTTTTTTTTTTAAGTGTTTTCTTGGAATGTGTCAGTTCCCTTTTGAATTAAGGTTTGTGAATTTTTTAATTGTAACAAAAAAAGGAAATAAAGTGTTGTAAATTTTCCTTTCCCTTTAGCCTTTTTGGTGTAACACAAACTAAACCAATGGTTGGTGGCAGATGATTTATTGGCTTGTTTGTGTGGACTTGCAACTTTTTTCTTCTGTGGTAGACTTTTTTTAAAAAAGAAGCAACTTTTGTTTTATTTTATGAAGAACACTCTTAAGTGAAGCTGGTGGGTTTTTTAAAAAAAACTGTGAGGGTCTGATGGTGAAGAATGCAGTGACTAATATGTGTCCAAGTATGTCAGCGCTACAGAATACAGTGACTGGCTGGTGCCAGTGTTTTGGTTCATGTCAAGGTGTCAGCAGTTTTACCTACTGTTGCTTTTGCATTATCATGAGCACTGTCTTAATATTATTTTGTAAATGGTTTTGACTTCTCAGATCCCCCCAGAAAGGGTCTCTGGAACCACCAGGGGTCCACAGACCACACTTTGAAAACTGTTGAGCTAATACAAATAGTTCCTAATTTTGCTAACCTTTTTTTTTTTTTGAGAATCTGATAATAGGTATGGACATTTCCTCTGAAACACATATTTAAACATCAAACTTACATGTAGTTTTCAGAGGGTTATAACTTCGAGAAGCACTAGCTCAGTGGTTCTCAAACTTCATATCACAGTCACCGGGAAGGCTTTGTTAAGGCAGGTTGCTAGGCCACACCCCCACTTCTTCTCATTCAGTTGGTCTGGGGTAGTCTGAGAATTTGTATTTTTTTCATCCATCCTATTTGGTACTAAGGCAATGGCACCCCACTCCAGTACTCTTGCCTGGAGAATCCCATGGATGGAGGAGCCTGGCGGGCTGCAGTCCATGGGGTCGCTAAGAGTTGGACATGGCTGAGCGACTTCACTTTCACTTTTCACTTTCATGCATTGGAGAAGGAAATGGCAACCAACTTGTTCTTGCCTGGAGAATCCCAGGGACGGGGGAGCCAGGTGGGCTGCCGTCTGTGGGGTCGCACAGAGTCGGACACGACTGACTCGACTTAGCAGCAGCAGCAGCAGCAGAACTCTTATTAATCTGGAATTTTGCATTTTCCTTTAATTAGTAGATGTCCTGTCATTATTTCTACATTTATCTGCCCTCTCTTCCAGTCCTCTGTCTCGCCTCTCTCTTCTCTCCTTTACTTCAGTTTCTCCTTATCTGATGTTTTTTGGGAGAGTTCGTCAACCGGTTTTTCCTCAGGAATTGTTTCGTTTATTTCCACTGTTATCCAGTCAATTTATTATATCCTTCATTTCTCCTATTATATTTTTCATGATAATATTTCCAGTTGGTTTCACTTGATAGATTTTTGTTCTCATGTTTTCAGTATTCTCCAGTTTTTACGCTGGCAACACTTAATTTGCCAGTTTTAAATATCTTTTTTTGGTCTATTAATTCTGCTCTCATTTATTCTGTCATTGTGCTTGCAGTCCTCAGACATCCTATTATTTTCTGCTGTGAGCTTATAATCCCTTGGAAATGACAGCTACTTGGGCCAGTATTGCATTTGAGAGGATGAGTTTGGGGTTCTAGCTTTTGGTTCTCCATATGGTTTTAGCCAAATAAGGGCATGCGTCAGGGTAGAGAGGCCCTGGATGTGATGCCATCCTAGGTGCTCAGGGTTCCCCTGACTCTCTTCTGTCCTGTAGGCATGTGCTTTGCTTCCCACCTCAGCCAGGTTCCACTGTTCTGCCTCGTATTGTCGCTTCTCTTTTGGCTAGAGGTGCACTGGAGATATCGAACTCGTGTTCTGCTGCAGCACAGGGGACAGGGTGGCAGAGGTGAGGGGAGGACTCAGGTCACTTGCCTCTGTTCTCTGTCCTAGCCAGGGTGACCGATCATCTGCAGTTAAGCTGATGTTTCTTCCCACAGTGGCACTCAGCCTTTTTTTTCTCTTCCTTCCCAAGGAGCTGTGATTTTTTTACCTTGTTTTTGTTTGTTTGTTTTGTATTTTTGTTGTTGTTTGAACTGGCATCTGGAATTCGTGTCTTGTCCTTTCACTTTTGGTGTTTTTTCCCAGGGTTTTGGGGGAAAACATACATTTTTCTACTGCTTCCTAATGAAATACTTCATTTTTTAGTGCTTCCTAATGCCATAGTTCTTTTCTTCTATCTAACTATAAATGTTTTCCTTTCTAAATCATATTCTGTAAGATGGAGAAATTAAATTGGTCAGAATCCACCTTTGACAAATGAAAAATATATGCAACTTTATTGCTTTATAGAAGTCATTTTGTAGTTGGCTTTCTAAACTGTTATTTTAGAAGTAACAGGGAATATACTTCCTTTTGCTTAACCATGACTTCTGATCTAATGAAATGTAAAATAGTTCTTTATTTAAAAGCTGATATAGTTAGAATTGAAATTAGAAAAGGAAGTAATAATGACTTTGAATGTTAAGTAAAAAATGTATTTTTTTTGTCATAGAACATTTCTTATAAAGTAAGCAGAAATCTAATAGGTATCCAGAGATCTGTGTATATTGGACTGCGTAAATTTAACCCAGTCCATAGAAAACCTTTGACATTTTAAAGAATTATCGCAAGACTTCCCCTACCTCCCAGTTTAGAGCATAATATTGTGGCATGTAATTTCCTCTACGTGTGCATGTGTGCTAAGTCGCTTCAGTCGTGTCTAACTCTTTGCGACTCTGTGGGCTGTAGCCCTCCAGGCTCCTCTGTCCATGGGGTTCTCCAGGCAAGAACACTGGAGTGGGTTGCCAGTGCCCTCCTCCAGGAGATCTTCCTGACCTAGGATCGAACCTGTGTCTCCTGCAGCTCCTGCATTGCAGGTTTCTTTACCACTGAGCCAGCGAGGAAACCCATAATTTTCTCCATAAAATGTAGTGAAACTGAAAACTTAAAAAAAATAGAACTACCCATCATGTTGAAATGGATCTGCTCTGCTGGGTGTCCTCCTAATTTTGAGGCTGCCTCCTGCACATCAGCCAAGATACAGGTGTGAGTCAGGCTTTTTTCCTTCTAGTTTTATTGAGATAAAGTTTGCTTTATCACACTGTATAGTTTTTAAGATGTATGGCATAATGATTGATTTATGTATGTCATGAAATGATTATCAGCGTAAGTATAGTGAATATCTATCATCTCATATAAGTAGAAAATGAAAAAGAAACAAATGTTTTTTCCTTGTGATGAGAATGCTTAGGATTTACTCTCTTAACATCTTTCATGTGTAACCTAGAGCAGTTGTAACTGTATTTGTTCTGTTGCACATTACATCCTTCATACTTACTTATAGCTGGACTTGTCTGTATTGACAATCTTTATTCAGTTCCCCTTCCTGCAGCCCCACCCGATCTCTGATAACCACAAATCTGATCTCTTTCTCTGAGTTTGTTTACTTTTTAAATACAGTTGACCTACGAATAATGCAGTGAACATAGTGGTGCAAAAAAGATATTTTTTTGAATTAGTGTTTTACTTTTGTTCAGAAAAATACCCAGAAGTGGACTTGCTGGATTGTCTAGTAGTTTTTTTTCTTTTGAGGAACCTCCGTACAGTTTTCCATAGTGACTACATGGTTTTCATTCCCACCAACACTACACAGCAGTTTCCCTTTTTTCCACATCCTCACCAGCACTTATTATTTGTTGTCTTTTTGATAATAGTTATCCCAAGAGGTGTGAGGTGGTTTTTATTTGTATTTTCCTGATAAATAAGGAGTTGAACATATTTCATGTGTTTCTTGGTCATCTGTATGTCTTATTTGGAAAAATGTTCAGATCCTCTACCATTTTTAAAATTGGGTGGTTTTTTTTTTTTTTGGTGTTGAGTTGTATAAGTTCATTGTATATTTTTGGTATTAACCCCTTTATCAGACACATCATTTGCAGATATTTCATTCAGGAGGTGGCCTTTCATTTTGTTGATAGTTCCCTTCATTGTGCAAAACTTTGTAGTTTGATGTAGTCTCATTTGTTTACTCTTGCTTTTGTTTCTCTCACCTGAGGAGTCATAACCCCCAAAATATTGCTAAGACTGAGGTCAGAGAGTGTACTGCCAATGTTTTCTTCTAGAAGCTTTGTGGTTTCAGGTCTTAAATTTAAGTCTCTAATCCGTTTTTAATTTATTTTTGTACATAGCGTGATAAAGTAGTTCACTTTGGTTCTTTTGCCTGTAGCCATCTAATTTTCCCAACATCATTTATTGATTTTTAATTCAGTACAGTTATAAATTACTGTGCTTAATAGACCTTTAGAGATGCTCACAGATACCTGGAACTGCTGCTGCTGCTGCTGCTGCTAAGTCGCTTCAGTCATGTCCGACTCTGTGCGACCCCATAGATGGCAGCCCACCAGGCTCCCCCATCCCTGGGATTCTCCAGGCAAGAACACTGCAGTGGGTTGCCATTTCCTCCTCCAATGCATGAAAGTAGAAAGTGAAAGTGAAGTCCCTCAGTCGTGTCCGACTCTTAGCGAACCCACGGACTGCAGCCCACGAGGCTCCTCCGTCCATGGGATTTTCCAGGCAAGAGTAATGGAGTGGGGTGCCATTGCCTTCTCCATACCTGGAACTACTGGTATTAAATTGGTGAATAAGTTTGTTGGCTGGGAAAGAAAAGTTACTTTAGAAACCTTTCAGCTATTGCATAAATGTGTCATGGCTGAATTTTGTTTCATTGAAAGTAATTTTATTGTCATTGTAAGAGCCTTGTTTTATTTTTTTTTTGGGGGGGTGGTGGAAATGGATTGGTATGCTTAAGAAAGTAAGCAGGTTATTCTGATATTTTAGGTTCAAGTTCTTCCTAAAGATTTTAGAGAAAACAGTGAACACATCTGTCACCAAGTAACATTTTATGTTTCGTAACTTTCTGTTATTTCTTCTGAGTTACTAAAATAGATATAATACACATATATATATAAAAGTTAATGAGGTGTTTTTCTAGACAGTTCCAAACATATTTTATTGTTACTTTGAGAGTCTTTTGGGTACAAATTTTGTATAAATTATAAAATGTGAGAGATGTGATATAAATTTTCTCGTTGGTTTTATAAGTATAGATCAATGAATTTAGCAGTTCAAATGATGTATAGCCTTGTTGCTTTGCTGACAATCCAGTTAGGTCGAAAATGTCTTTAGGCTATGATTTTCTACTATAAATAAAAAAACATCACGTTTAAATACTCCAGATACCTTAGGTTTTTCTCCTTCTATTAAATTTTAGAATGCATAGTTATTAGTTACAAGATTTAATATTGCCTAAGGTTGTTCCTTTGAGGCTTTAATTTTAAGCAGTTTAAAATTCTGAACACAAGTGAAACAATTTTCTGTCTATAAACTCAGGCCTAGTGAATAGATACCAATGACCTTACATTTGATATTGAAACATTTTTGAGAGACTTTAATTGAAACTCTGACATTAGAATAAGAAAATTGTTATGTATATTGCGTGTAGATAATGTGTTATCAATTTAGGTTTTCCTCATAGTGCCAGTACAATACTTTCCACATAATATATTTTTTAAGCTTTCTGAGTATGTAAAAAAATAAAATTGTCTCTCACACTCTTTAGGGGAAAGAAAATGCTAAAATTTATAAAAGAGGTTCATAAAACTTAGTTTAGTTGAACAGTTCATCAGGGTGAACTTTTTATTGCTGCTTGCTTGCCCTACTCAAATTCAGATTGGTTATTTATGACTCAGAGGTTCTGTGCGATCTGGTTTTACTGACCTCCCCTAATGCACCACTGCCCCTTTCACCGCCAAAAAACCTTAAAATACCCAATAATCCTTGAAAAATAAGGTATTAATGGAGAAAAACACAAAATAGAAGTACATATGAGATCTGAATTGAAGGAAAGGTATATCATACAGATGGATTAGAAGACTCACTATTCTAAATTTGCAACTTACAGAATTAATTCTAGAAGAGGAACATATGTCAACATAATAGAGGCCATATGTGACAAGTCCATAGCTAACATCATGCTCAATGGTGAAAAGACAAAAGCGTTTTCTTTAAGGTCAGGAACAATATAAGTGTATCCACTCTTGCTACTTTTATTCAACATAGCATTAGAAATCCTAGCCAGAGCAATTAGACAAGAAAAAGAAAAGTCATCCAGATGAAAAAAGAAATAAAACTATCATATTTGCAGATGATACTATATATAGAAAAACTTGAAGGCTCTATCAAAAAGATTCAAATAAGAAAATTCAATAAAGTTGCAGGATATAAAATCAATATATAAAAATCTGTAGGCTTTCTTTACACTAGTAATGAACTAATAGAGAAATTAAGAGAACAATCCCATTTACAAGTGTAAAAAAAGAATAAAATACCTAGGGTAAATTTAATCAAGGAAATGAAGACCTGTATATTGAAAGATGCTAATGAAAGAAATTGAAGAAGACAAATAAATGGAAAGATATTCTGTGCTCACGGATTAAAAGAATTAAAATTGTTAGAATGTCTGTACTACAATATAGCAATAAAGATTCCATGCAACCCCTGTAAAAATTCGAATGGTATATTTCATAGAAATAGAACAAAACAGTTCTCAAATTTGCCTGATATCACACAAAAGACTCCAAATAGCCAAAGCAATCTTGAAAAAGAAAAACAAAGCTGAAGATACCACGTTCTCTGATTTCAAACTATATTACAAAGCTAACTTAATAAAAACAGTATGATATTGGCATAAAAAAAGACATACAGCTCAATGGACAGAATAGAGAGCCCAGAAATAAACCCATTCATATATGGTCAATTAATTTATGACAAAGGGACCAAGAATATACAATGAGGAAAGGACAGTCTCTTTAATAAATGGTGTTGGGAGAATGGACATCTACATGCGAAAGAGTGAAACTGGACCACTATCTTACACCATACACAAAAATTAACTCAAAATGGATTAAAGAGCTTAGTGTAAGACCTAAAACCATATATCTCTTAGAAGAAAACATAGGTGAAATCTCCTTGACATAGCTCTTGGTGATGATTTTTTGACTCTGACACCAAAAGCAAAGCAACAAAAGCAAAAATAAGTAGACTACATTGAACTAAAAGGCCTCTGCATAGTGAAGGAAACCATCAACAAAAATGAGAAAGCAACCTACTGAGTGGAAG
The DNA here is from genome assembly GCF_000754665.1 of Bison bison bison. Classification (NCBI taxonomy): domain Eukaryota; kingdom Metazoa; phylum Chordata; class Mammalia; order Artiodactyla; family Bovidae; genus Bison; species Bison bison. The sequence goes on along the minus strand of NW_011494677.1, from coordinate 8,920,707 downwards.
AAAGTATTTGTGAATGATGTTTCTGGTAAAAGGTTAATGTCCAAAATGTACAAAGAATTCATGTTGAAAACAATGTTGAAAGAATGTGTGTGCGTGGGTGGGTAGATTGACCTTGAGTAATTAGAGTCTCTCCAAGTTTTTATCTTTGGGCTAAGAACTGGATGACAGAAGGAGCTAGGCATGTGAAGATCTGGGTCTTCAGGCAGAGAACACAGCAAGTACAAAGTCCTATAGGCTGAAATAAGTTTGTCATATCCAGGGAACAGAAAGTGAAAGACAGGGTTAGTAAAGCTCAATAAGATAGGAGAGGTGAGAGTGGCCAACTCACTTGTTAAGGCATCAGATCATATCAGTCACTCAGTCGTGTCCGACTCTTTGCAACCCCATGAATCGCAGCACACCAGGCCTCCCTGTCCATCACCAACTCCCGGAGTTCACTGAGACCACGTCCATCGAGTCAGTGATGCTATCCAGCCATCTCATCCTCTGTCGTCCCCTTCTCCTCCTGCCCCCAGTCCCTCCCAGCATCAGAGTCTTTTCCAATGAGTCAACTCTTCTCATGAGGTGGCCAAAGTACTGGAGTTTCAGCTTTAGCATCATTCCTTCCAAAGAAATCCCAGGGCTGATCTCCTTCAGAAAGGACTGGTTGGATCTCCTTGCAGTCCAAGGGACTCTCAAGAGTCTTCTCCAACACCACAGTTCAAAAGCATCAATTCTTCGGCGCTCAGCCTCCTTCACAGTCCAACTCTCACATCCATACATGACCACAGGAAAAACCATAGCCTTAGGAGCTTTTATTATGTGTGTTATTGGAATCCATTGCAGGATTTTAAGCAGGGAAGTGACCTGATCTGGTGCATGCCTTGAATAGAGACACACTCTGCTCTGTTAAGGATGAATTGTTAGGCAGCAGATGTGACAGTAGAGAGACCAACAAAAGGTTTTGTGTTGAAGTCTAGACAAGAGATTGTGGAGCTTGAAACCAAGCTGGTGACCCTAGGGAGTAGGCAGATTTGAGATGTGTGTTTGGAAGTATATTTCATGAGTATCAGAACTGAGGGAAAGAATTCTTCAACAATAAAATGAGGAAAATGCTTGTCACAGGATGTTATCACAGGAGCTAATACTTGTCAAGCATTTGGCATTCTTCTTGTCAGAAAAAAAAGCTTACTAAATGTTAGCCACTTAACCATTATTGCTGCTATTTTTATTTTCAGGAATAAGGCATATACTTAAGCAAAAAGAATTTTTCTGTAAGAAATTTTCTGTAAAAGTTAAATTATACCTTTTGTACAACTCAGTTTGGGAGTCTCTTCTAATAGCACATACTGTTTTGTTGGTAAGGATCAGAGTGTTACACTGTCTTGATTTTTAACAGCCTCTGTTGGCTCAGAGAGAGATGGTTCATTGGTTTTTCTTTTGTGCTTTGTAACTCTAAGCCTGGAGAAGGCAATGGCACCCCACTCCAGTACTCTTGCCTGGAAACTCCCATGGATGGAGGAGCCTGGTAGGCTGGGGTCCATGCGGTCGCTAAGAGTCGGACATGACTGAGCGACTTCACTTTCACTTTTCACTCTCATGCATTGGAGAAGGAAATGGCAACCTACTCCAGTGTTCTTGCCTGGAGAATCCAGGGACAGAGGAGCCTGGTAGTCTGCAGTCCATGGGGTCGCACAGAGTCGGACACGACTGAAGCAACTTAGCAGCGGCAGCAACACTAAGCCATAAAGATATGTATAAGTAGCAACATTATTCCTTTTAAAAATTGTAACTTAACTTTTTTTGACGTGCTAGATTGGTGGAATGGGACACTGAAAATCTTGTGTGGGTCTGTAATACTTTCACTTAGAAGCTATTTCCTATGAGTTAATTAATAGGTAAGTTACTGTGTGGTCAAATTCTGTGTAGTTCTTTGAATCAGCCCTAATTATTATTTTTATTTTGGTTCTTTAGACCCCCCCAAAAAAAATCAGTTACAGAGATAATTGCTACAAACCTTGGTTATGAAACAAAGGCCTTGTATGACCATTATAGGTAATGAATTCTCTTTATGTATAAAAAGTAATTAATGCATATGCATTAAACATGGATAGAGTGGTGAATGACCAGTTATGAATTGTACTTAATAGTACAGGTAGAGTACATGTTTTGATAAGCTTTTTATGTATGGTTTTCTAAATTACAGTACTTTAAATAGGGGATTAATTTTTTGTGGGTAACACTGATTTAATGAATTTTAATACAAAATCAAATTAGATGATTTCATAATTGACACATAAAATGTATCTTTACTGATTTTGGCTGTTCACCTCCACCTTTTTAAACTTGCATGTATACACATACATATATTTTATGCAAAATTACGTTTTATGTAATAAGAAAAGAGATAAAAAAGAAGAAAAAATTCCATATTTCTAGTACCTAGTGATTTAGTCTCATTTTCTATCCATCTATATTTCAAATATCATATTTTTTCTCCTATATTTTATTTTATATATTTGCAATGCAAAAGGCTAATTGAGGGACTTCCCAGGAGGCCCAGCGGTTAAGACTCACGCTTCTACTGCAGGGAATGCAGGCTTCATCCCTTGTCAGGGAACTAAGATCCCACATGCAGCGTGGCACAGCCAAGAAAGAAAGGAAGGGAGGGAGGAAGGAGGGAAGGTAGAGAAAGAATGGAAGGAGAACTGATTGATGTATAAGCAACACAATTCTATGTTGGAATTTTTTATAATATTGTGTGTGTATCTGTGAGGGTGCGTGGGTGGTTGGTCTATACCTTTTTTGTTTTTTTTTTTACTATGGTAAAATATAAATTTAAATTTTTTATTTATTTTAAACAGTTTAAAAGTAAAATGCCATTTTCGCCATTTTAAAATATATGGCTCAGTGATATTAAGTCCATTCAGTGTTCTAGCATCCTTTCAATACAGATGATTTTATTCAAAAACTGTCATTTTATCATTTATGTAACAGTATTATTCAGAGAAGGCAATAGCACCCCACTCCATTACTTTTGCCTGGAAAATCCCATGGATGGAGGAGCCTGGTAGGCTGCAGCCCATGGGGTCGCTAAGAGTCAGACATGACTGAGCGACTTCACTTTTCGTTTTCACTTTCCTGCATTGGAGAAGGAAATGGCAACCCACTCCAGTGTTCTTGCCTGGAGAATCCCAGGGACGGGGGAGCCTGGTGGGCTGCCGTCTTTGGGGTCACACAGAGTCGGACATGACTGAAGTGACTTAGCAGCAGCAGCAACAATATTATTGGGCATCTAATCTCCATGATTTTCTGTAAATAACATTATGGTAAACATTCTTGATGCAAAATCTTTGTCCATGAATAAATCATTTTTTAAATGATAAAAATTGAAAAGTGGTATTTTGAGTCAGAGAGTATATTTGTTTAAGCCTATTCATGATAATGCTACATTTTCTTCTGAAATGTGGTACCATGAGACTTCCCTGGTAGTCCAGTGGTTAATACTTTCCTTCCAATGTAGGACGTGCAGGTTCAATCCCTGGTCAGGGAACTAAGATCCCACATGCCTCCACACCAAGAAAACAAAACATAAAACAGAAGCAATGTTATAACAAATTCAATAAAGACTTTTTAAAAAATGACCCACATCAAAAAACCTTAAAAAAAATGTGGCACCAGTTCATATTCACATTATCAGTGTGTGAACACAACTCCATTTCACCACTTTCTTGCTGGTACCAAGAATTTTTGTTTTTACTTCAAATATTAGTGAAGAAAGGAAATTAGTTTTCAAACATTGTTAGTGCACTAATTAGGGAAATGTGAATTTGCATGCAGGCTTTACTCAAATCTATAAAGCAGGAGACTTTCTTGGCCTACTTTCCTGGAGTGAGTGAATTTCTAAAGATAGTGTAAAGGACATATATTGAAATAAATCTTTTTTTGGTTTCTATTTTCCACATAATTCTCATTTATTTAGTTAATATATGCGTAAAATGAAAGAAGATATGACCATTACTGCTTTCCACTGTTAAAATGTCATGTTCTGTCATTTTCTAACAACATTACATGGTAAGTAATAGCATGGAGGCAGTGATACCTAGCTGGCAAGTCCTAATAAAATTTAAAGTAGGAAAGGAAAAATCACTAATAAAAGTATTAAGCTGGTAAAGATAAAAATGCTAATATTTTCAGTAATCTTTTTTTTTAACCCATTGCATTGTAGCTTAAAATTTCATCATAGTACTATGATGACCTTCAAATTATCAAAATGGCTATTTTTTCCATTTTTAATTATCTCACTAAATCCTCATCATGCTGGACTTAGCATAATGTTGTGGCCCTTTAACATCCATAATGTGTTTTCTTGGTATTTCTTACCATTCCCAGTGTTTGCCTAGTCTGTACAGTGCTTTAGATATTTTTCTGGCTCTTCTAACAACACCCTCCAGTACCACCATTTTTCTGTCTGAAAATTGTGATGCTTTTCACCAGTGTTCTGGTTCTGTATTTCCAAAAGCCTGTATTCTCATTTATTTGTCCTAAAATTCCCTCAAACTCAGTAAATCCAAATTTGAATTGTAACTACACATTTCATTTAGTTTGGGTACCAGTCCCAAGAGTAGATATTATGGCATTATTTTTAGTTCTTCCTTTTCAAATACCTTGTAACCAAGATATTTGTTTTTTTTTTAATATATTTGATAGTTTGATATTTGATAGTTTGCAACCAAACTATCACCATGTATTTCTGGTATCCGTGTATTCTCCAATTTCCCTAGTGTAATGTTAAGTGCTGTGCTTTGTCTTAGATTTGATTTTCATTGGTATTTAAAAATATAGAAATGGATTTTATGCATCTGATTTTGAGAGGAAAGTGAATGCCTTGGACAGGAATCCTGCCTCATTCATCCTGCATTTCTAGCATGGAATAGGTGTTGAAGAAATGTTTTTGGAAGGAATTGCCCAAACTAAAGGAAGAGCTTCCTTAGTTCTCAGTTCTGTGAGATGAGGGAATCTATTTGAATGGCATCTTTTTTTTTCTTTACCTTTTTGCTGTAGAACATAGTACTTCAGTTACTCATATTTGTTGATATTATTGTTAAAGGAATTCTAATGGTTCTTTTTACAAAACTGATTTACAATATAAAATATTTTCCCTATTTTTAGGTTTTGGAAGAAAGGACGTGGTAGAACACTTACTACAGATGGGTGCTAATGTCCATGCTCGTGATGATGGCGGTCTCATTCCACTTCATAATGCGTGTTCTTTTGGCCATGCTGAGGTTGTAAGTCTGTTACTGTGCCAAGGAGCTGATCCAAATGCCAGGGATAACTGGAACTATACCCCTCTGCATGAAGCTGCTATAAAAGGAAAGATCGATGTATGTATTGGTAAGTATTATTTGGTGATATCTAAATTGTAAGGTCAGCCCCACAGATAGAATAACATTTAAAATAAAGGTTTACCCTTGCTTGTTTTTTATTGTAGTGGAAATAATGTTTCCTCAGAATAAAGAACACTTTGTTACTTCTTATAAGCAATTATTTTCCATCAAAGGGGAAGTAAAGACATGGTAATCTAAAGTTGGTTAGGAACAAGATTCACAATATTAACTCTCCAAATGTAAGGCAAATGCCAGCTGGGGTGGAACTAAATTTTGATGGATTACTGTTATCAAATTTAGTTAATTTACAGTCTTTAAAAGTCTGAAAGTTTTCCATCCTAGCATCAATGAGAACCATTATAAAGTACAAGTTCTTACTGAATTGGATGACATATTTGGATGTTCAGGTTGATTCAAGGAAAGTCATCTAGTACCAAGGCAAAACCTTTTTCTTTATGTTGCTAAAATTGAACACCAGCTATTTTATTAGCCCTGGAAAAGCGTTGAGTGATTCGAATACAACAGTTCAAGGCTTAATATTTTCAACAGAGTCTAGAGAAAAAGCAATTTCAAACAAAATTGAACTTTTCAACAATTTTAAGTATTGCGATTATATGAAATTGTATTCAATCAGCATTTCTTTCTCCTTTATATGTATATCTAAATAGGCATCTATTTTAGACTTTGCTTTATTGTGTAAAATCTTTGGTTTTGAAATCTAAAACAGGCTTCTAAAGAACAAGCATAGTGTCTCCTGAATGTATCGTCTCTTTCTTGAAACTCAAGATGATAGATATTTGTTTCGCCTTTAGCAGGTTGATTTACAAATTATCTTCTTGAATGGCACCCATTTCAGTATAATTGGCTATTTTTTCTGATAAAACTCAAATAAATATGTCACATTTAAAGATACAGAGGTGGTGCTGTTATAAAGATTTTCTCCCACTTCATAGCCATCTATTCCAGCTTCAAATATATTTTTTTGTTTTCCTCAAATTATTGCATTGTCTGACAAAACTTCTTTATTCTATTCTCTGCCATTATCCTTTATCACTTCACCAGCCAATTTTACCAAATGAAATTCAAGGTCATTTCAACATGACCCTTATACCCTATCCTTTTTGATCTTTGACATCTTACACTTGATTCTCCCATTTCCTCCTAAGTCTCTCACTAAAACAGCCATGTCCTAGACTAAATCATTCATAAAACTAACCTGAAAAGCTTGAGTTTACCACATATTTTCTGATTACGAAATCTCTTAAGTTATTTGTGATGTTACTATGTGATAACTGTTATTGAATTTGAAGTGTACTCTTACCAAATCTTCTAGACCTTCAACCTCCCTACTCTCATTCTTTCTTGCTTCAGTTTGTCACATCCATTGGATTTTTCTGTTGTTAAAGAATTTTACACAATTTTCACCTTCCAGTGTATTATCTCTTTTAGGCTGAAGTGTTCTATTTTCCTACCTGTACCTCTTGAATTTTTCATTCTGTCGCTGCTTTTAAGAAAATTTCCTTTTATGTTGTCTTTGCAAGATTGTTGTACTTATCGATAAACCACAGATCTTAAAAAATCATATTGCTTTATTATATTTGACTCTTTAGAACTCTTTACATAATAAGAGGCATTTATTATGTATTTTTAACTTTTTGTTTTGAAATAATTATAGATTCATAGAAAGCTCCAAAAATAGTACAAGAAGGTCCATGTATCCTCCTAGTTTCACCCTTTGGCTACATCTTACGGTGTCATAATACAGTATCAAAAATAGGAAACTAGTGTTGGTACAATGTGTAGAGTTCTGTGCCATTTAATCACATGTTCAGATTAATGTAACTGCAGTCAAGATACAGAACATATTATTGGAAGCTCCCCCTCATCATTTTATTTATGAAAGAAAGTGAAAGTATTAGTTGCTTAGTCATGTCCAGTTCTTTGCGACCCCATGGACTGTAGCCTGCTAGGCTCCTCTGTCCATGGGATTCTCCAGGCAAGAATACTGGAGTGGGTTGCTGTTCCCTTTTCCAGGGGATCTTCCCTACCCAGGGATTGAACTCACATTGCAGGCAGATTCTTTACTATCTGAGCCACCAGAGAAGCATACTTATAGCCTACTTTTATAATGATCTACTCCCCATCCCAGATCCTTAACCCTTAGCAACCAATAACATGTTCATCTGTATAATTTTGTCATTTTGAGAGTGCTATAAGTGGAATCATACAATATGTAATTTTTTTGAGATTGGCTTTTTTTTCTTATTTGCCTTCCAGATCTTTTTTAAAATTGCTGATTATTATGCCATGGTTTTGGTGTACTGTAGTTTAGCATTCACAGCTGAAGAATGTTTTGGTTGATTCAGCTTCTTGGCTATTACAAATAAAGCTCCTGTGAACATTTGTGTACAAATTTTTATGTGGAGATGAGTTTTCTTTTCTCTGAGATAAATGCTTTAGATTGTGATTGCTGGGTAATACAGATATTTATATACAAATATAAAACATTTTATAGTCAGATATAAACTATGTTTATTTAATCGACTGTTCGTCAAATTGTTGTTATTCTTCATTAAGGATGGGTTGTTGAATATTGGTCCTGAGCATGCATTGACTTCTGGTTATGGATTGTTTATAATGAATGGACTGTCAAACATTTTTTGTTGGTACTTGTTTGAAGAGTTGAGATAGGGAGAGAAAAGAAAGAAAAAGGTGATGCTGGTAAATCTACCAAAAACTTCTGTGGTTAGATGATATATAATTCACTGTTTTCCCTTGAAGGCAACTCAAAGTACTTAACCAAAGTTCTTCAGTAATGTTTATATCCTATGCATGAAATGGATGATTCAAATTTCTTACCATTTTACTAGTAAAGAAAGGAGAAAGCTGTTTCTTTGCCACAGTCTCTAGAGCTGATATAAAGTTGTTATAATAAAAAATGTTTTCTTGACTGAGAATGAAAAGTTCTCTCTGCTTAGTGAGATTTATTTAAGAGTGTATTGTAAGCCTAAAAAATTAATTTCATTCTTTAAATGCGCCAAACATTCTTTATTCTTAGTTTTTTTTAGATCATCCAATACTTAACAAATTTAAAGTGGCAATCTTTACTGTACTTTAAAAAAAACTTAAGGTAATCTATTTACTAAAGCTTAAACTAAGTCTTTATTATTATAACTCACTCCTAAAGTAATCTTCCTTTCATGATTTCCAGGAATGATTTCTGTTTTCTGTGTCTTCCATCTAGAAAGATATATTTACTTTCCTTGTTCAAATCTAGTTTAAAATATCTGTTCTATGTACTCATGTTTCTCTTCAAATCATATACCCCTTTACTAAATTACCTGATCACTTCCATGGTCCTTTGATTAAAAAGTCCTGGAACTTGAAAGTGGCATGGGATTGGGAGCAGAGGAGGGAAGAATGGTACCACTTCTGATACACTCTTGTCTTTTGTTATTTCAAATATAGTATATTGAAGATGAACAGCTTTCTGGGTTTACTAGCAAGTACAATGATATTAACCAGCACACCTCATTTTCTGTCCATCTAGATTTATGCTGTCTGATATTGTAACCAATAAATGAAACCTGG
>NW_011494677.1:8883328-8911647 GCF_000754665.1 Bison bison bison | reverse complement strand
GGTTAAAATGTAAAAGTTTTTAAATTTAATTCTTCAGTTGCACTAGCCACATTTCAAGTGCCTAATAACCATATCTGTCCACTGGTTACTGTATCCGAGTGTGTGAATATTGAAATCTCCATCATTGTACAAAGTTCTGTCAGATAGTGCTGTTACAGTCAGTGTACCTGTATACATAGTCCTTTAATGAGATCATTCCACATATGCCATTTTCTTATTTTTTCACTGTGTTATGACCATATTTCATTATCAGTGAATATTTTTTAATCTAACCTCACTTTTAAAGGCTGTCAAGAATTATATAGAAATAACCACTTTTTAGATCTTTCATCCATATTAGGCCATTTAGAAGATTTCTGATTTTTCACTATTGTATAAACAGTACTATAGAGAATATCATTTTCATTAATCACATATGTAAACCCTGATTACTTTTAGGAAACTACTGGAAAACTAGAGCTTCTTAATAAGAATCAAAGAAATACAGCTGCTGGAGAACTTGACTAGGGCTCTGGATTTAGCTTGTCACTTTATCTATCCATATGTCGTCTATAAATGAGCTAGGTTAAGAAAAGTCATTTCCCACACCTTTCTTACTCCTTGCAAAAATTCATTGAAAATTCAGCGAAGCATTGAGAATTTGATTCGTTTGCCTTTGTTTCATTATTCCATCTCTTGCCTGTTCCTGCCAGAGTACCTCCCTTTGGCATTTTTAACATCCATTTTCCATATAAAAACTGAATTGGGATCTTTTAAACAAGTCTCAATGTTGCATTTTTGTAAAAGTAAAAAATTGGCAAACTTCCATACTTGGATCCTTCAAAAGGAGAAGAGCCAAAAATGATAGTAATTTTTCCCTTCTGAAATAATCCCTGCTGACACTGAGCACCATTATGTTGATGACTTGCCCACTGATTCAGCTGCATTCAAGAAGGTTAGTGTTTTTGCATTTACCTGGTAAATTTGGGACTACTTCAGTAGGCATTCTGGTTAATAGTGTTAAATATATATATTTATATAGAGAGTTTATTTGTTCATTGTATTCTACTAGTTTCCAGAATGAATGCCTTCATTCTCATTTAAGAAATACATCAAAAATGCTTAAATTAGAGGGGAAAAGGTCAAATAACAGAACAAAAGAATGACCAAAAAAGACCTCATACATTTTTGAAAGTGAGATAATGCTTTACTTAATGCTCAAGACTGTCTGTTAAGGAAATTAATTGTATGCTTGTATTTACTTTTAGATTAAACATGGTCATTCAGATACTCTATGGAGTTCATTGAGATGCATGGCTTAAGCTTGGGGTTGTATGAAAGAGGTATTTGATTCAAATGGCTCATGTAACCAACTTGGCTTTCTCTTTACGTGATCACCATGTTATCTGAAATTGCTGTAATAGTTGTAGTTGTGATATTATTTAAGAAATTGTGTCCTTGCTTTGTACAGTTCCCTGGTGACAGATTTCAGAGGCAGGCCCAAATTGGAGATAAAGATTTATGGAGTCCTTCTCATTCCTCTTTCTCACTGACCAAACTAGAAGTTGTTAAGTATAATTGCAGTTTCAGGGCTTTAAAAAATTGTTTAGTTGTTCAGTTATTTAAATCTGCTAATTCTGTTTTTTAAATGGAGTGGGTGTTAGTTAGACTTTTCATCTATAAACAGAATCTGAGATTAAGAATGTTGCTTTATTGTGAGTTGTTTGATAGTCTACCCTCAGGTATGACAATCCAGATAAGACAGTAAGAAATGCCACAGTGTGTCGAAATATGTTTATTTTGTGTCAAGCCAGAACTTTTCTATATTTGCTGTGGTATAAATAATCGTGGTTAGAGATAGAGTGTGTATATTTTATTTTGCCTGTGGGGGCACCATTTTGAGTATTGATCTTTTGAAATAATGTACTTGACTGTAAGGATGGAGGGAACAAGAGCAAGAAGTATTCTAGTGGGTCTCCTGAAATGAAACCCTGGTGTCTCGGTGTTCTTGCAGAGTTGTGGTTGCATGTTGATGGGATTAGGACAAGGTCACTGGTCATTGGAAGAAGGTATTGAGGACAATTGCATAGATGCCCCCATTAGAAGTCACATAAAGGAAAGAAAGCTTGAGTTACAGTTCTGGAGTGGTCTTGACTTGTACTTGTGTAGAATGATATGGCAGAAATTAAATGCTTGGCTTTAGAATTAAGTATGAATTCTCTTTTATCACAAACAATTGCATTGAGCCTCAATTTCTCATTTATAAGGCAGGCATCAAACTTGCTGCACTGGGTTGTTATGGGAAGTTAACTGAAATAATAAAGCGGGTATAGCCTCAGCAAGTGCTTGTTCCCTTCCATGCTCTTTCTCCCTTGGGTGGCAGCATAAGATGTCCTCAAGAGATCATTTTTGTATTCTGACCGTTAGTAAAACCTTAATGAGAGATATGTGGCTCTTTGTTGCCATCACTGTGAACTCATTTATGTCTTTTGTTTCAGATTCATTGTAACTGTGTAAACTTGAATTATAATTTGATGAGACATGAATTTTTTTTTTAATGATGAGACATGAAATTTTTTTTTTAATTGCAATTTTGGTCTTTTAACTTAGCAGAGATATTTGCAGATAGGATAATGGAAAATCACTGTGAGTTAAACCTTTCCCCACAAATATTTCAATAGCAGTTGTATGAAGTTCTAGTATGATTTGCTGTGACTGAGTAAAAAGTTTGTGAAAGCTTGACAGTTGTGAAGAAGTGTGAACAATGATAATTTTTTAAAGGCAAATTAATTATGAGGAAGTAGTTCTTCAGGCTATTGGAGGGCATCATAATTGGCTGTTTCTGAAAATTGCAACCCCCTAGGAATGAGAGAAGGGAAAGAGCAAAGGAAAAGCTCAAATAAAAGAAAAAGGTATTCTTTTCCTCCTGAACGTGGGCTAAAGGAGCTAAGGTGGGAGAAGTGTGACTAAGTACTGTCGTTAAGAGTATCACTCGTAGGATAATTTATTGAATCTAATACAAAATAAGTTTCATTAAAAAAGTATTTCTTTTATTTCCCAAAGAATGAAAACGTAACAGTTATGTTCTTTTCCTCCTTCAGATTGAAAGTACAACAGTGTATTGAAGTTCCAGTCATTTGAATTCTTAGACACATAAGAAAATAATAAAGTTGTGATATTATTGAAGAAACTGAAATTCAAAGCAGAATCAGAATATTATGACATCAGCTCAACCCTATGTTCTTTGTGGAAAATATTTTAAAACGTGTGACTTTAAACCTTGTGTCTCGTAGCACTAAAACTGAATTGGTCTTAATATTTTATACTAATGAGGAATTTCCCTGAAACTACTAGTAAGTCCTTGAGGCCTTATTCGGCCCTTGACAATTTAGGGATGGATTCAGAAAACCATGTATCTGAAACTTCACTTAGAGACAGATCGGAAAGCAGCTCTTATTTGTGGTTGCTGCCCCTAGAACTGTGAGACTTCTATCATCCTGTTACAGGCTTGAGGGCTTCCCAGGTGGCGCAGTGGTGAAGAATCCGCCTGCCATTGCAGGCAGGACACAGGTTCAGTCCCTGGCGGTCTGCGGTTTAGGGGGTCTCAAAGAGTCGGACATGACTGAACACCCGTGTTATAAACTTATTTGGTCAGACTGAAATGTCTGCTTTGTCCCTTAATTAGTATTTTATCTAGCTGAGTCTACTCGAGTGTTAGAAAAAGTAATCTTCTCCTAAGTACAAGCAAGCATAAAGCAATACTTGGGCACAGATTCCTTGTTCCTAGGGCTCTTACCAGTTTGCCTTTATTTTAATCAACTGGTATTTTTTTTTTTAGCACCTTCTGTGTTTGCAGTTCTGTTTTTGAAAGCAGATGAAAAGCTGAAGGGACAGGGTTTTTATTGAGTTCCTATTATGTGCTAAGAACCAAGCTAGATTTTTATATATATATATATAATATATATATGTATTGATGTCATAATTGAGCCTATATATATAAGGTTTATAATTGAGACTATATATAAGGTTTATATATAGTCTCCATTATGACAGCAATCCTTGGTGGAAGGTGGTGTTTTATGAAAGAGGAAATTGAAATCGACAGAGGTGAAGTCATTTGCCTCAGGCCAGACAGTTGCTAAGTAGAGAGCAGTCTTCTCAAACCCACATTCGTCTGACTCCTAGACAGGACTTTCTTTTCGACTTGATTCCCTAGGGTTTCCAGGTTTCCAGGAGATATGCTTTGTCATAATCACTCTTATATTTATTCTACTACCTGCTTTATCTTAAAATAAATTGTGGTTTGTGTAAGAAGATAAGACTGATTTCCCACATGTATTGGGGCCTGCCTTAACTTCTTATTGCAAAAAGGATATAATTGAATTGGATATTAAAATCTGCTGTATACACATACAGAATAATACCTCAGTTACTCCAGATGTAACAGGCTTCTTGAAAAATTCTTGGTTTTTTCTATTTATAGGAAGACTGGGTTATAGGAGCAAAATTTAATTGGATGATTCTTTTATTAAAACATTTCATGCCAAAATGTTACCCTAAAGAACTGCTCTCTTATGTAAATTTGGTAAAATTTTGTTTCCTGGAATTAGTTTTCTAATGTCTTCAAAAAATTCTTATATGCACATGTGGACTATATGTTAGTCCCTGTTCTAAGAGTGCCTCAAATATTTATTTTGTCCTCCTAATAGCTCCATGAGTAGATACTGTTACTCTCTCCTGATTACAGATGAGGAAATGGAGGCACAGAGAGGTGACGTTGCTTCCAGGGGTCCTAGAACTAGGAGATGGTGGACCCGGGATTCTATCCCATTCAGTCTGATTCCAAAGGACCACTCTGAACTGTGGTGATTTGCCACTAGTAAGTGAAGCAGCCGTAGGAGAGTTTTTGAACTTAATTCCTCAGTGAACTATCTTCCCTTATGTGCCTCATTAAATAGAAACCTATTTTTAATCCATTTATTCCTGTGTACTTGACCAGGAAAAAATAAGAATGCACTTTTTTTATAAGTTCAAAGGCACATAAAGGCAGATAGTTCATTGAGGTGAAATTAGGTAATATATCACAAATATGTTGACAGAATTCCGAATTTTTGGTGACTTTTATATCAAAGGCAAAGACAAAAGGTAGTATGGTTAAAAATCTGGACTTTTATACAGTAGAAAATTACTTCTTGACAGTTTTACTTAAGATTTATTCTCCAGTCTCAGCATTATCACAGTTTCTAAATTAATGTATTTATTTTATATTGGTCTTGTTAATTTAATGTTACTGCCATATTTAATGTTATTCAGTTGATAAGAACTACCTGATTTTTATTTCTCCATTGGTTACAAATTAATTACTTAAACAACAACTTTAAGAGAAGTATTGTTTTGGTGAACATACTTGCACAGTGTGCATAAAGATCTTTTTTGTCTGAGGAGAAATCTCTCTCTCATTTCCCTCTCATTATAGACATAATATATATTTGTAATAATTGGGGCTTCCCAGGTGGTACTAGTGGTAAAGAACCCTCCTGCCAGTGCAGGAGATATAAGAGACACAGGTTCGATCCCTGGGTCAGGAAGATCCCCTAGAGAAGGGAATAGCAACCCACTCCAGTATTCTTGCCTGGAGAATCCAATGGATATAGTAGCCTGGCAGGCTTAGTGTCACGAAGAGTTGGAGATGACTGAAGTGACTTAGCACAGCATCGCATTTGTAATAAACATTAAAACACTGTAGAAATATGTTAAAATAGAAACATTTTTGTAAGCCTACTCATTTACCATGTATTCTATATAATACTTTAAATTAAGATCTCTTATTGCTGTAGATGCCCACTGAAATCCGCCCAAGTACTCTGGAACTAATGCCTCTTTCTCCATCATCATTGTTTTTATTGCCTCTTCCTCTTCTCTGAAAAAACTTTTGAAGTCCAGAACAGGATTTTGAGGCAAGCTGGAGCAAATTCTCTCTAATGAGAATTTGGAATTAAGATTCAGATAGCATAAGTATATGTATTGTCTGTATCTGAGGATGATGGTGACAGAGCCGAGAGACAGGGATTGGCAGCAACAGGATAAATTTGGGGACATGTTTCTGCCTTTGCTTTTGATGAGATACCTCTCTTCTTTAATAAATTTTCATGTTGTTTAAGCCACAACATATCTCCCTTGTAATAAATAAAACCGCTTTATTAATATAAAGTCGGTACCCAAAAAATATTTTGATAGGTCACAGCATCTTAAAAGACTCCTTAGAAATCACTTTTATATTTACCATTTACTACTATTTACTATTACTTTTTAGAAAGTTATTTACGAGTTACTATTTTACTAATTTACTATTTGCTTCTTTCTTATTAAGATATTAAACCACAAAAATCTTCCTTCAAATGAAATCTAATGCAGTAACCCAAAATGTAAAAGTGTGGAGAGGAGAGAAGCAAAGACCTTCGTGTATTCCACCTCACACAAATGCATGTGTATAAGGGGATTGGCTGTGGGCCCCTAAGACCCTCAGGAGCAGTGGTTTCAGCCACGAATAGTTTTGCCCATTGAGGAGATATTAGCAATGTCTAGAGCCTGGTGGGCTGCCGTCTATGGGGTCACACAGAGTCGGACACGACTGAAGTGACTTAGCAGCAGCAGCAACAGAGATGATTTTGGTTGTCGCAGTGGAGGAATGCTGTTGACGTCCAGCGGGTAGAGGCCAGGGTGCTGTTCAATGTCTTCCAGTGCCCAGGGCTGCACCCTGCTGTTCATGTTGCATGACAGTCCAGGGCCAAAGCCAGGGCCTGACTGACTTGATTAGAAAAGATGCCACAAGCCACTTTTAGATTCAGATAGTTTGTTACATACATAGATTGTGAAAAGAAGAATCGAGTGTGCCAGCTCCTTGTGGTCCTTCTACCATGCGCTACAAAAGATGACACTGAGCGAAAAGGGCCGAACGACGGCAGCAGGCACTATGGGAAGAGTGCCTATTGCTCTCTTGCTCTCTTGCTGAAGTCAGCAGAGGGGAGAGGAAGAGCGCCACCGCCCGACCTCATCGGTTGCTTCAGTTTACAGCTGAAATGGTAGACTCACATATCTAAGGTGTTCAAAACAGATTAAACATTTTCTAGTAGTTGAATCATGCTTCAGTTTTAATATTTAATTAAAATTAAATCAGTAATTCCCCTGGAGAAGGGAATGGCAACCCATTCCAGTATTCTTGCCTGGAGAAGATTATGGCCAGATGAGCCTGGGTGGGCTACAGTCCATGGGGTCACAAAGAGTCGGATACCGCTCAGCCACTGAGCACATGCTATAGTTAGGGTAGTTTGGCAAATTGTTGATATTTACCTCTGATGTGTTGTACGATTACTCTATTGACGTATTGACTTGTCTTGATTTATCAGCTGTTTTTTATAGTCAGTTCAGTTCAGTCCCTCAATTGTGTCCGACTCTTTGCGACCCCATGAATCGCAGCATGCCAGGCCTCCCTGTCCATCACCAACTCCCAGAGTTCACTCAAACTCACGTCCATCGAGTCCGTGATGCCATCCAGCCATCTCATCCTCTGTCGTCCCCTTCTCCTCCTGCCCCCAATCCCTCCCAGCATCAGAGTCTTTTCCAATGAGTCAACTCTTCACATGAGGTGGCCAAAGTACTGGAGTTTCAGCTTTAGCATCATTCCTTCCAATGAACACCCAGGGCTGATCTCCTTTAGAATGGACTGATTGGATCTCCTTGCAGTCGAAGGGACTCTCAGGAGTCTTCTCCAACACCACACTTCAAAAGCATCAATTCTTCGGCGCTCAGCGTTCTTCACAGTCCAACTCTCACATCCATACATGATCACAGGAAAAACCATAGCCTTGACTAGACGCATCTTTGTTAGCAAAGTAATGTCTCTGCTTTTCAATATGCTATCTAGGTTGGTCATAACTTTCCTTCCAAGGAATGTCTTTTAATTTCGTGGCTGCAGTCACCATCTGCAGTGATTTTGGAGCCCAAAAAAATAAAGTCTGACACTGTTTGCACTGTTTCCCCATCTATTTCCCATGAAGTGATGGGACCAGATGCCATGATCTTCGTTTCCTGAATGTTGAGCTTTAAGCCAACTTTTTCACTCTCCTCTTGCACTTTAATCAAGAGGCTTTTTAGTTCCTCTTCACTTTCTGCCATAAGGGTGGTGTCATCTGCATATCTGAGGTGATTGATATTTCTCCCTGCAATCTTGATTCCAGCTTGTTCTTCCAGCCCAGCGTTTCTCATGATGTACTCTGCATAGAAGTTAAGTAAGCAGGGTGACAATATACAGCCTTGACGTACTCCTTTTCCTATTTGCAACCAGTCTGTTGTTCCATGTCCAGTTCTAACTGTTGCTTCCTGACCTGCATATAGGTTTCTCAGTTATTCCTAATTTATATGTTTAATATTTTTTTCTGTATCATTGATTTTATCCTGTGTGAGCTTCTTGAACCTGTAAATTGCTGTCTTTTTTCTTTTTTAATGTCTTACTTGTTATGGGAAACTCTTAGGCATTCTTTCTTCAAATATGTATGTGTTTCTTTTTCTTTTAAGACTGATTACAACTTATTAGACATTCTCACTCCATCCTTTGCCCATGATAATTTCTCCTTGTAGCATTCTTAGAAGTATCTATGGATATATTTTCGAAGTCAGTAAATTTCTCTTCAGGTGTTTGTAATCTGTTGTTAGACCCCTCTTTGAGCTTTTAAAAAAATCAACTTTATTGAATTCTAACATAAATTAGTTTGATATAATGAAATAAAATGCATCCATTTTAAGTATGTATATTGATGAGTTTTGCTAAATGTATAGGCCCATGTAATCACTACTGTAATTTTGTAGAACATTTTTATCACTCTAAATTTAAAGTTCTCTGGTATCTATTTGCAGTCAGTTTTCTCTTCCCCCTCTACCATCCCTAGAGAACAATTGATCTGTTTTCTGTCACAGTAGATTAGCTTTCTAGTCTAGAAATAGGTTCTTTGCTGTATGGCTTCTTTTGCTAAGCATGTTTTAGAGATTTCATGCCTCCAGTGTGTTGTTGTTGCTTAGTCCCTAAGTCATATCCAACTCTTTGTGACCCCATGGACAGTAGCACTCCAGGCTTCCCTGTCCTTCACCATCTCCCGGAGTTTGCTCAAACTCATATCCAATGAGTCGGTGATGGCATCCAACCATCTCATCCCCTGTTGCCCTTTACTCCTCCTGTCCTCATTCTTTTCCACCATTAGGGTCTTTTCCAGTGAGTTGGCTTTTCCCATGTGGCCAAAGTTTTGGAGCTTCAGCATCAGTCCTTCCAGTGAATATTCAGGGTTGATTTCCTTTAGGATTGGCTGGTTTGATCTCCTTACTGTCCAAGGAACTCTCAAGAGTCCTCTAGCACCACAGTTCAAAAGCATCAGTTCTTTGGCACTTAGTCTTCTTTATGGTCCAACTCTCACATCTGTACATGACTACTGGAAAAACCATAGCTTTGACTATATAGACCTTTGTTGGCAAAGTGTAAGTCAATAGTTTATTTATTTTAATTGCTAAGTAGAGTTTTTTTGTATAGGTATGTTAAAATTTGCTTATCCTTTCACCTGTTGATGAATATTGAGATGTTTTTCATTTTTTTGCTGTTCTAAATAAACACGCAGTATTCACGTGCAAGTCTTTTGTATGGCCATATTTCTTTTCCTTTTGGGTAGATATCTAAAAGTAGGATGTTAGCATGTAACAGTCGTGCATATTTACCTTTGTAAGTAATTGCCAAATTGATTTCCAAGTAGTTACGTACCACTCTATATGCCCACCAGCAGTGTATGAGAGTTCCAATTTAGTATATTCTCACTAATACTTAATACCGTTAATAGTAAAAGATGGATTACTGCCCATCTTTTACATTTGCATTTTTCTTTTGAATGATGATGTATAGAGCATCTTTTCACATACTAGCAGTTTGTGTATCTTTTTGTCTTATGCATTGGAGATTACAGCTCGTTAAAATTTGTTTCCGTAGTATTTTGCTTTAAAATTTAAAAATTTTTATTTGCTGAAAAATCTAATAAACTTAATGCTTTGTATGATTTAATTTTAGAAACTCAGTCAAATGAGTGTCTCTGTGCTCTTAAGAAAGTCAGATGATAATTGAAATACTTATAAAACATTTCAACATAAACATAGCTTCTTTTAAAATTAAATATCTGTTCATTGTGAAGAATAGTTTTAGATCCTTAATGTAGCTCTAAAATTCACATAACAAGGAATTTGCCATGGTTTAATAGGTGAATTTCTGCCATTAAAAGTGAAAACTATACAAAATGGTTTTTCATAATTTACATAAAAGCCTTGCTGCATTTTTAGCTTGGAAAATTCACATTGCTTCTATTTCTTCCATCTTCTTAAATCAGTTATTAATGCCTGTACTTAAATATAATTTACCATTATAGCATTTCATTTTTTTCTTAGGAATGTGATGAGACTTTTTTGCACATATATAAAAATATTTCTTTTTGTTTGGAAGAATTAAAATCGTGTGAATACTTAAATTTAATAGTTTTGAGGAATTAAATGAGTCCATTTCTATCTCTGCTTTATTGGTCACCAGCTGAAGGCATGCTCTCTGAATCTGGTTTTTTACTACAGGTGAACATTTGTCCCAGAAATAGGAAAATCACATGTCCTTATTGCCATAGCTCTTTTGAGAATGTCATTTTGAATATTGGGATAAACTCCCTGTTATTATGTATCCTAGCTTCTATATTTTCTCTACTGTTCTAATTTCCAAAGGAGATAAATGAATTTGAGATGTATAGCCTAGTCATTTGGGATTTGAGGTTTGATAATGCCCTAATTGGTTAAAGATATTGTAAAGAGATTTTGAATGTCTCCAGTAGTCTCAGATTTACATACTGAATATCATTCAGATCTTGGTTTTCTGTTTTTCCTTCAACCTTATTTTGTGTACTGATTCTGTATTTGGGGGACTTTCTTCAGACATATGTGCTACTTTTGAAGAAGAATCTATTACAAAATGAATTTCTTATTGTATTATTTGTCTGTAGTCATATTTTATTATTCCTTTTGGTAGCACAGAACTTTGAAAGCAAATTTTGAAGCCTTTAGCATTGAGAGTCCTACTTGTCACCACTTCAAGTACAGACTGACATTCTTGAAAGGCATGGTTGTTATCTTTGACCTATGTATGTGCTGTTCTTCTGGTATTAGAAAATAGTGCCACACAAATCTTTGTGGAGAATAATGTGAAACAGAAATTTGACTTGAGCAACTGCTCGAGAAATTGACTCTTTTGTATGTACCCTACAACTTTCATTGATCTATAGTCTCAACTTTTAGTTTTGTTTTTGTTAGATAGTGTTAGGATAAATAAATCTTTCTTTTTTCTTTGACTTAAAGGAAAGGAGGAAAAAGGTCTATTTGAGGCAATTCTTTTTTAAGATTTTAGATATTAATGCTTAGACTGTAAATCTAAAAGCATCATCAGGGATTTGATACCATTCTGAACAAAGAAAGTTAGTCCCTCGTTAGTGTCCAACCCCATGGACTGTAACCCCCCAGGATCCTCTGTCCATAGAATTCTCCAGGCAAGAATACTGGTGTGGGTAGCTATTCCCTTCTTCTGGGAATCTTCCCTAACCTAGGGATCGAACCTGAGTCTTCTGCATTGCAGGTGGATTCTTTATCGTCTGAGCCACCAGGGAAGCCGAGACCATTCTCCATACCTAGAAATCATCTATGGTGGCTCAGACAGTAAAAAATCCGTCTGCAATGCAGGAGACCTGGGTTCGATCCCTGGGTTGGGAAGATCCCCTGGAGGAGGGCATGGGAACCCACTCCAGTATTCTTGCCTGGAGAATCCCCATGGACAGAGGAGCCATGGTGGGGTTGCATGGGGTCCATCAGGTCATAAAACATCAGACATGACTGAGTGACTAAGGACAGCACAGTCCAACTCCTTCACTTTGTAGACCTGGTAATTGTCTAAGTTGTGCTCCTCAAGCTGTGGTTAGGGACGTTTTTTTCCTTCCTCAATGAATGGCAGGCCAATAATTTTGTAAACTACAATAAAGACAAAGTACTGGAAAAAGTAATTTTTACATGACATGCACAGTTTTAAATGCTTCTTACTTTTTGTGGTTATCTCAGTGTCGATTACAGAGAATTCTGGAACTAGAACGGTCCATAGACCGCACTTGGTCTATCCCTGCCCACACTTTATCTGTTACTGCCCAAGGTCAAGGTTGGCAAACTATGACTACGGGCCATGCTTACCCCTTGTTTTTGATATGTCCTTTAAGCTAAGAATTGTTTTTATATTTTAAGTGCTTTCTTAAGCACATTTTGATATATGGCAAAACCAGTGCAATATTGTAAAGTTAAAAAATAAAATAAAAAAATTCACCATAATAGTAAATTTTCTTATACATGAAAATTATACAAAATTCAAAATTTAATGAAGTTTTATTGGAACAGAGCCACACACATCCTGTAAATATTGTCTGTGACTGCTTTTCCTCTTTAATGATGGAGTTGAGGCAAGGCAAGACAGTAAAGAAGGCAAGACAGTTGGGACAGAGACCATATGATCTATAAAGCCTAATATATTTTCTCTCTGGGCCTTTACAGAAAAAGTTAAAATCTGAAGGTTTGGCTCTAGGACACAGCATAGAATTAATAGTTAGTGCTAGAGTTGAGAGTACAAATAAATTTTAAAATGTGTTTTAAACATTATTATTAGCTGATATGTATTATCAGTCGCTGTGCTTAGTACTTTTGCTGCCATTTCTGTTCTCATTTAATCTCCTCAGTGCTGTCCTTTTCTAAAAACTTAGGTAAGTTTAGATCTTTTCCAGTCCAGTTATAGATACCTTTATTGCTCCTAAAGCTCTTAACTCTGCTCTATGGTGAGTTTTTTTACCCATATCTGATCAATTTAAATGGTTTGATATTTGAATTTTGTTATCAGCATCTGGCTTGGAAAATCCAGCTTCTTCCCTGTTGCTACATAACTCTGCAGTGATATTTCTGTGTGTTCAAGTCCAGTGAATGAAATGCATATGACTCAAAAATGTTAAGAAAACAGATATTTCTAGTGAAAAGATTAATCCTTTAAAAGTGAGCCAAAACAAAACAAAACTGCAGCTGAACTGTAAGGGCAGATTTCTGTTGCAGATAGCAAAGATACAACAGCTACGGTTGAGGCTTTAGGTGACTTTTGGAGGATCAGTAACGCTTTCAGTGTTTTGCCTCTGCCACTCATTAAACTGCAGAGTCAAAGCTCCCATCATATTATCGTCAAGGCTTGTTAAACTAACATATTTCTTTACTTCTTGTTTAAAGCAGGTTCTTAAGTTCTCAAAGTATGCAATTGAAAAAATAAAACTGAGCTTTTCATGGTAGCTGTTATTTCTTTGTTTTCCTACCCTTTGCATGTGATCACTCAAGTAAAGATAGAGCAATAACTGTCATCTTTACATTTGATACATGAGCCTGCTTCATGATGTAGACCCTTTACAAGCCAAATCTTCATGTTGGGATTTCTTCTTGGAATAAAAAATTACATAATATCAGCGAAAGCTTATTCATTATATGAGGAAAGAATAAAACTGCAGTTTGATATTATGGTACTTGCTATTTTGTGCTGCTTAACTCTTGTCACTTTATAAACATATGGAAATGAATTATGTTCATTGCTTACAATCAAGAATGAAATATTATAGACAGTCTTGACAAAATCTCACTGCATCTTTTCAAGCCATGGCTAGTTGTTATTACCCCAAATCTCAAGGTACCCAGGGTTCAGTGCAAGAGATGCTGGTGTACATTGTCCTAGCAGCTGCCTCCCAAGTCTAGATGAGGCTCTTCCTTTGTACCTTATAATAAAGCCGTCGACTAAGTAGCTTGTGCATTAAAGGGAGAGGAAAAGCCTTATAAACAGCAGGATTTATTACTTAGTAATTTTTGAGGATTGCGTTCCCAATATTCCAAAAGATTGTATGTACTTTAGCATAAGACTGTTAATGAATGAAAATCTGGGACACATAAACAGTCATTATATAATGTCTTTAACCATTTATTTGAATTGAATATTTTCTGCTTTGTTTTAAATTTATCCTATAGAATATTGGTAAATGGAAACAACTCCTGTTCTCTCCAGGCATACACAAAATCTTGTGTTAAATTTGAACTGTTAGAATAACTTGTGATTGAACATCCCTATACACACACATACCAGATGTATTTGAAATCTTTTGAATTAATAATTAAAGTGTTCTTTCTCTTGGAAGCCTACACTTCTCAAAATTCTCTGTAGCTACTTTTTATCCATAATAGCATGTGTAACATTCATGCCTCAGCATATATTATAGTGATCGAATTTCTGATTCTGAAAATTTTTGATGGCCAGGATTACTGTGGAAGGCAGTTGTTTTCTGCAGCTTGGCTGCAGGGAACCCGAGTTGCATGCATTACTGTGTCTGGTAAACTTCCTGGAAGCCAGCCAGTGTGTTCTGGTGAGTTTCCACATATGTAAGCGGTGAGCACTAAAAGGCTTACCCAGTATTATAACCGTTCTGAGGCGAGGAAGCGGTGGGAAGTTCAGCAGTGAAGCAGCAGCAGCAACAAGCAGCCACAGTGGTAGGAAAGACAGGGCAGGCTCACCGTGAGCAGATTTTCCAGTGCGAGGCAGCGAGCACACAGCTCCCCATCCTGCTGCCCGAAGGAGGCAAACCCAAACTGTCTGTGGCAAGATTTCTCTAGTTTCATGTTTATGATGTTCAGTCACGTGATAATACTGTACCACAAGTTGCCAACTTCCCTGTACTCTAGAGAGGAGCCTTTGCTGCAGTGCTTTTTTTCCTCCTTTCTTGCTTTTTCTTCCTTTGCTTTTTTTTCTTGAAAGAGAAAAAAAATCGTGCAATGTATGTTTATGCCTACACCATGCCGAGGCGACACTTACCAGTAAATAATCTTTGTATCCCCGAGGTAAGATACTGTTTCTGCTTTCCCTGCACAGTGCTGCTGCAGCACGGAGCTGATCCAAACATTCGGAACACCGATGGGAAGTCAGCCCTGGACCTGGCAGATCCTTCAGCCAAAGCCGTCCTTACAGGTAAGGAGACAGAGCTGCCCAGTTATCCTATCTACGAGCTATTAGATCTATCAGCTTGCTTGTATAAAACCTTTATGCTTTGAATTTTATTTTATTTTTTCCTACTCATAAAGGCTCAAGAAATATATCCCATTACCTCTACTTTATTATTGATTTGTTATATTAATTGTTAACCTTAATTGCTATACTGTCACAGCAGAAGCAATAGGATTGCTTATTCTGCTTAGAATGTCTGAGAATTACAGCATGAAATGAAAACGTAATTATTCATATTTTAGACTTTCTTTTTTATGGTTTAGACCCTCGTTTCCTGTACTTCATCTTCTCAGTTAAACCTTGTGAAGACCTTCACTATGGAGCAAGCAAGGGCATTTGTGTTACTTTATAAAAGTAGTTTTGATCAGAAAGACAACCTGCTGCCTCATTGCTTAGGTCAATAATTAAATAAAATATGGTGCTGCTCCTCCCTTGCCACTCTATTTCTATTTTTTATCGTTATCTTCTCCCCATGATAACTAAGTAAGTACTTTTTAACTGAGGCCATGCATTGCCTTTTTACTTCAGATAATAAAAATTTGGGCTTAAGTATTGGTGTTATTAAGGCAGATGTCAAGAACAGCAAAGAAGGAATGCTGGAATAGAAAGGCTCTCAGTAACAATATAGGAAATAATGCTATGAGTGATGTGATATTGAGCAACCATTTTCATTGATCTTCATTCGCAAAATGCTGCGTTGGGTCTATTTTTGTTTTTATTCTTAGCATCTGAGTTCTGCTGCCTTTGCCTTTTACTTAACTGACCTTTGTAATTTGGAGCCTCTTAGTCACTTGCAGTGCTAACAGTATTGTTTTAGGGTGCGTGAAAGTAAATGCCTTTTAGCTTCCTTTTAAATTTGTCCAAGCTTGAGAAAAATAAATCTTGTATTCACTTTTAAATTTAGAGTCCATTTTTAACAAAGCCCCTGACATGAATGAAAAAATATATACAGAAAGGTTTAAAATTATGTGGACTTTTGCTTAATTACTCTGCATAGAAAGACAACTTCCCTCAGTGTTAAAATTAATATAATCTCTGCTAAATCTGAGTTATCTGATTTATCTAAATTAATAAAAGGTTAGGTGATTCATTTGCTGAATCAAGATAACATACACTAGAGGGATGAAGCTATTTTAAACCAGAGTAGATAAGGAAAAATTTAAATGTAATTATGAAGTTTTAAATAATGAAATGAAAGTCCCTAGCCTCCGGTCTGCTGTTTAGGTTCCACAGCCTTTCAGTTTTTCCATTTAACAAAGCCCTGGGCAACAGTTGCAGCCTTGAAGTGGTCTCTGACCAAAGGAGAAATACGATTCACAGCAAGAGAGGGATGTTGTAAAAGCTGACCAAGACTGTCCGTGCCTCTGTGTCCTCCTTCTGACCTTTGCTTCTCTCCAGCCCTCAGCACCTGCCTTGTGCATGTGCTGGATTTGTTCATTTGTTCATTTACTGCAGCACTGCTTAGAGCCACTTCCACTTTTTTTAAAAGACAAAGTTTGAATATGTTATTAAAAAGAAGAAACAATCTTCTAATTGGAAATGAATTTCATGGGAGATTATATTGCCTGTTGTTAGTTTGGGAAAGAAATTTGGCAGAATAACTCATAGACCCCAAAGATTTCCTTGGAGGGCCAATACTGTGTCTGTTAAACTTCACTTGAAAAGCATCTAGCCTGTATTTTGCTTAGTAGGAAAGTATTAAATTCTTCTTGGTCATAATACTGAGCTCATTAATTGTTTTTTTCAAGAATATGCTCTCTTGGAAATGATATACAACTTTTCAGGTATGATTTATAAGAAAAACATTCTAGTGGAAAATGTTTGTGGAAAATATAAGCTAATGATATTTACACATTGGTGTTATATAATGCAATGAAATATATTCTAAAATATGTTTCTGCCCATGCAGGTTCTCTTCTAAGCAGTTCTTTCTGATGGAATTATGGTGGAAGTAATATTTCCAAAGTTAAATTTAAAAGATTGAGCACTGATAAAAAGATAATCTTTTGAAAGGAAAGCCTTAATTTAGAGTTGTTATTGATTATTCTGGATGATGTGTCATTATTTTTATGCCAGATATAGTTGTAGTACCATTACTTACCTTGAGGGTGAAGTTTCTGTTCTTAATTTTTTTCCTCTTTGGGAATTTAATTGCCAAAGATGACTTTCCAGTATTTTTTATGTTATTGTTTTTGTGCATTAGCCAAAATTGTATATAGGTATATGTATAATCTTTAAAAGAAGTTAGCAAAGTGAAAATCTATTTTACTGAATATTTTAAATATGTAAATATTTTAAATATGTAAATGACTAATACCCTCTTCTGTATAAAGAATGCCTGGGTTTTTACAGAGCTGTATAAAACAACAACATACTTCTTGTTTTACAGCTAAGGGACCCCAGCATATAGCCATCTGCTTTGAATAGTCATTTAGGCATTTTTAAGAGAATAACTAATTGGAAAAGCTCATTAAACTCTTGGTTGAATTATTATGTTAAGTGACTGATATGCTTAGAAGAGATCTTGAGGGTTTTTTGTTTTTGGTTTATAAGTCTGAAGTTCTGGGCAGTCAACTGAAGGACTTGGATATGGTTTTGTATTTTTGTTTGTTTTTTAGGAAACAAGGATAGGAAAAGTTTAAAGAAGCCTGTGTAAATTTCACTGAGGAACAGTTTTGGTGTGTTAAGATGATGAATTTTTAAAAACTTATTTATTTTGACCTTTGTTCCTAGGTATATAAATAGATTCATTTAGAAATTGGGGGAAATAGGAAAAGTACAAAAAAGAAAAAAATTGCTCATTATTCTGCCACCTAGAGAGAACATTTTGGTATATTTTATTTATAACCTTTTTTTCTGAGCACACACACCCCACATTCTTCTTTCTCTTTAATCAAATCAGCCTTATACATTATATATTGCTTAATAATCTTTTTTAAAAAATGAGTTATATGAATATCCCCAGAAGGTGCTAAGTATTATTCTGCAACATGAATTTATAAAGACTTCATGGTATCCTCCTATGGATACATTTTAGTTTTTTGAGTTAATCCTCTAGTAGGATTTAGGTAGGTTGTTTTCATCCTCTATTCTTTCTTATGAATTTAGAGTTATTTTATCAATTCCATTGGCATTATCTTCTTTACCATTCAGTTTTAGCATCCACACACGTTTCTATTTCTGAATGAAATAGAGAATTTGGTGAATGAGGGACTTCCTTTTTGAAGGACTGCACTGTATGTGGTATTATTTTGAGAGAGCTACATGTAAATTGAAGGTGGGTGACAAAGGGAGTATTCATTGAAGAGGATAAAGATGTAGGAGTGTTGGTTAATCATGTAAAGGGGATTCTGTGGGGCAGAGTGGGAAGTTGGGTCATAACAAGAAGTGACAGCAGATTGAGGCTGAGAGTTTGGAAAAGGCTAGATGGCCAAAGGAGAGTTATGGCTGGCAGAAGCAAGGATGATGGGGATATAACAGTGAGTTTAGGTGATCATGTTTTTGCCAAGGTAATTTGTCCCAGAAGTTTCCTAGTAGATTTAGGGGTAGGGGAATAAGGAAGAGGGATATATTTGTACCAGGGTGTCTCAAGAATAAACTTTAATCTGGATTCATTGCACTTCTGAGGAAATTCTAATCTGTGATTGATGGGCTGGCTTTTGGCTCCCTTTTTAGAAGGAATCAGCTGTGGTTCAGTCTAAAGGCAACATTGAGGAGTCTTAATGTTTAGCTTGCTGAGCCTGGTGTGCTAAATCAACAAAATTTATCTGGAATCCTATCTCTTTTTTGTGTTGTTGTTATTCTACTCCACTGCTTCCTCCTGCTTTTCAGATAAAATGAAAACCTTCAGCATGATCAGTGAATACTTAAAGTGATCTGAATCCTGATTGCTAGGTTTTAGTTAAGCAAAAATTTAGGATTCCTTTCTTTCTCTCACATTTCAAAACCAACCTGTCAGTAGTTCAGGTCTACATACTTTCAGATCCCCAAGCCAACCATTTCTTACCAGCTTCACTACCCTAGCCTTAGTACATGCTTTTTGTCGTCTTTCTTTCCTGACAGCAGTAGCTTCGTAATGGGTCTCTGCCTCCACTATAGCTGGAGTGAGTTTTCTAAAGCATAAATCAGTACTGTGATTAGAAAATTCATTAATATGTTCTCATTACCACTGAATAAAATCTAGACTCTAACCATAGCCTTCCATGGTCTGACCCCTGCCTTGCACATCTCTGATCTTGTCTTCTGTGTTCTCCCTTGAGCCCTCTGCTTCAGCTACAGCAGGATGCTTGCTGTTGCTCAAACAGATGAAGCCCATTTTGGTGTCTGGACCAACGCATGCTCTTTACTAAAACTGGAACACTGGCCCAGAGCGTCACATGGGTCATCAGTCAAGTCTCCACTCAGATGTTTACTCCTCAGGGAAGGCTTCTTGTCCTCAGTCCCGTTAGCTTACTTTAGCTCCCTTATGGATTTATTATTGTATTTTCTTTACAGTGTCTAAAATTGCATTACTTTGTTGTCATTATGTTTTTGTCCCAATAGAATGAAAGCTTCACAAGAATTTGGGCTTTTGTCTGTTTTGCTCATTCCATTGTGCCCAGGACTTGGATGAGTACGTGAAACTGTTGAATAAACAAGTACATCTAGGGTCTGATTATTAAATTTTCTGCTTCTTAAAAATTATTTTGAATTGCTAATAGTCATGTACACCTCTTAAAACATAATGCATTAAAGTTTTTCCTGTTTTTTTAATCAGTATATACCTGATGGGTAAGATACTTACTGAACATTTTATCAACAGAATTCTTGGATAGCTCCTTTGATTGAGAATATTTCAGTTCTGGAAAGATCAGACTTCCGGCAGCTGTCACATCAGGATTCCAGGTGTCAAGCCAGGGCCTCATTTTAACTCTTCTTTGCTCGTTGTTCTGTTAATTGACTCCTTTGCACATCACCCATACTATGGTGTAGCCTATTGCCTTTCGTGTGTGTACATTTTTACTATGTCTCCCATGATTGAAGACAAGATTTACCAGATTAATATTGCCTGTAAGATTTATCATTATATTATTATAAAAAGTTAATTATTTAGATAATAATTAATAAAAATAAAAAATTAATGATAAATTGATTTATCCAACATTATAAATGTTCTTCTTAAGTCTTTGCTGTCTAAGCAGTAGGCTTGAATTCAACATTCATTTGAAATATTAAGACAACAATATTTAGAATCTATAAGGAAAGATCTAATAATCAAAATGTTCGAGCTATTCATAGTTAAGAGGCAACTCAAGTAATGTAAGTGTGTAAGCCGTATATGAGTTATAGGCCGTTAGACATAAATATGAATTTCCCAGGTGGCTCAATAGTAAACAATATGCCTGCCAGTGCAGGAGATGTAGGAGACTCAGGTTCAATCCTTGGGTCTGGAAGATCCTTTGGAGAAGGAGATGGCAACCCACTCTAGTAGTCTTGCCTGGGAATTCTATGGACAGAGAAGCCTAGCAGGCTACAGTCCATGGGGTTGCAAGAGTCAGACATGACTTGGTGACTAAACAACACAACAACAGACATAAATACATGGAGTGGAAGAGAATAGAAACTTTGTGTTTGGATAACCCGGAATTCTAGTATCTCACTCTCTTCCTATCAGCCTTTTGTGTAATTAACGCCAGCAGGCCTGCATCACTAAAACCAGCATGATCTTTCAGCTCATCAAAAATCACCTGTTTGTGAGGCATAATAACTTGTTAGTGTGTACTCTGAGAGCAACTGTCATTTTCCACAGTAAACTGTAGCAACCTTATAGTGTTTTCACTGCATTTTGTATTAATACCTCAACTACAACCAAATTGCTATTTTAAGTGGTTCTTTTAAAAAATTCTTATAATAATTACTGTTAACATTTGCTTTCTTAAATAGCACATGGGACATTAGAATTCATTAATACTTTAGTATTATAAGGGTTAATAACTCTGTTCTTTGCCATTTTTATTGAACTTTTATTTTGACAATATTGTAAATTCGTATGCAATTGTACAGGGAAGTCCCCTGTACCCTCTGCATTGCTTTCACCTAGTGAAACAGCAGTGTCTAGCGAAACTGTGGTATGGTATCACAGCACTGCTGCACTCAAGGTACAAAACATTTCCATCACCAAAGATGTTCTTCTGTAGTTTTCCCTACTTGTAATGCCTTTATCTATTTTGGTATTAGGGTAATGCTGGCTTCATAGAGTGAATTAGGAAGTGTTCTATACTTTGGCCACCTGATGTGAAAAGCCACCTCATTGGAGAAGACCCCGATGCTGGGAAAGATTGAGGGCAAGAGAAGAAGGGGGTGACAGAGGATGAAATAGTTGGATGGCATTATTGACTCTATGGAAAGGAGTTTGAGCAAATTCCGGGAGACAGTGGAGGGCAGGGAAGTCTGGCGTACTGCAGTCCATGGGGTTGCAAAGAGTTGACGTGACTGAATGATTGAGCAACAACAACTATCTGCTTTTATTTTCTGGATGACATTGTTTTCTGAAAGAGATTTTTTTTGTTTTTTTTTTTTTTAAATAAACGTCTGGTTGAATTCACCAGTGAAACCATCTGGGCTTGGTACTTTCTCTTTTGGAAGAGTACTATTAATTCTTTATCTCTAATTGGTACAGTGGTAACTATGTTATGCATTTTTTCCTGGTGTGAGTGCAGTAGCTTCTGTCTTTCAAGGAATTTCATCTAAGCTTTCAGATTTCTGTGTATAGAGTTAGTTGTAGTTTTCCTTTGTTAGACAGTTTTTAAATGTCTTTAAGATACATAGTGTTATCCTCTGTTTCATTCCTGTTAATATTTGTGCTTTCTCTTTTTGTTTTCTAATTCTCTGTTGAATTTCTTACAACACTGCTTCTGTTTTATGGGGTTTTTTGTTTGTTTGGTGACAAGGCATGTGGGCTCTTAGCCTTACCCACCAGGGATTGAACCTACAGCCACTGAGTTGGAAGGCAGAGTCTTAACCACTGGGCCCCAGGGAAGTCCCTGTTTTTTCTGTGTTATTAATGTTGCTTAGAAGTTTGTTTTTTGACCTTTTTCAAAGGAGCTAGTCATGTTTTCATTGATTTTCTTTCTCTTTTCCATTATATAGATTTCTGTTCTCATATTTATTATTTCCTTGTGCTTACTTTGAGCTTATTTCACTGTTTTTCTAGGTTCTTGAGGTGTTTAGAAAACTGATTTGTGATTTTTCATCTTTTCTAATGTGCCATAAATGTCCCTTTTAAGTACTGCTACTGTGACTGTGTCCCACAAATTTTGTATTTTCATTTTCATTCAGTTCAATGTGTTAGTTTTTAATTCTCTAAGACTTTCTCTTTAGCCCACAGATATTTAGTAGATGTATGTTGGTCAGAACCTTAAGTGTTTAGAGATATTTTATTATCTTTTTAATACACCTTCTAGTTTGATTCCATTGTGATTGGACAACACTTGTTATGTTTTCAGTTCTTCTCATTAAAAAATTTTTGTTTTATGGCCTAGAATGTGGTCTATTTTGGTATATGTTCAATGGGCATGTAAAAAAAAATGTGTTCTGGTTGTTGTTGGATGAAGTATTCTATATGTGTCTGTTCCATCCTGTTGGTTGATGATGATGTTGAGTTCTACTCTATCCTTACTGATTTTTTTCCTCACGAGGCCTTGATTGGCATCATAGGAAGAAAGGAGCAGTGACTTCATTACTATTGGGCTGTAGTGAAAATCTGTGGAAGTCTATTGTCTCCACCAACATTGTGGTGAGGAGGGGCTAATTATTACCTGGAAAAGATGAAATCTTGATTCCTAATGAGCTTGCAAATTTAGGCTCATCCCAAGGGCTTTGCTTCATGAGTAGGGGTAGAGCGACAGGTTTTCTGTTTTTTTTTTGAGGTGTGATTTTTTATTTGCTTATTTATTTTTGGGATTTTTTTTTTTATAGTATTTGACTGGAAGAGGCAGTTATTGTCTAAAGGTTTACTCTCATGTTAGATTATACTTGTCTTGGTCCTTTGGCTTGAGAGAACAGACTTTTGTTTGTCTGGACCTATTGGTGTTTTCTGAGTTGCTAGCTTCTTCAGTTCTTAAAGTCTGTATCAGTTCAATCACTCAGTCATGTCCGACTCTTTGTGACCCTGTGGACTGCAGCACACCAGGCCTCCCTGTCCATCACCAACTCCCAGAGCTTGCTCAAATTCATGTCCATTGAGTCAGTGATGCCATCCAACCATCTCATCCGCTCTTGTCCCCTTCCCCTCCTGCCTTCAGTCTTTCCCAGCATCAGGGTCTTTTCCAGTGAGTCAGCTTTTCACATCAGGTGACCAAAGTATTGGAGCTTCACCTTCAACATCAGTCCTTCCAATGAATATTCAGGACTGATTTCCTTTAGGATTGACTTGTTTGATCTCCTTGCTGTCTAAGAGACTCTCAAGATTCCTCTCCAACACCACAGTTCAAAAGCATTGATTCTTCAGCCCTCAGCTTGCTTATGTCCAACTCTCACATCCATACATGACTACTGGCGAAAACATAGCTTTTGCTAGATGGACCTTTGTCGGTAAAGTAAGGTGTCTGCTTTTTAATATGCTCTCTAGGTTGGTCATAGTTTTTCTTCCAAGGAGCAAGTGTCTTTTAATTTAATGACTGCAGTCTCCATCTGCAGTGTTTTTGGAGCCCAAGAAAATAAAGTCTCTCACAATTTCCATTGTTTCCCCATCTATTTGCCATGAAGTGATGGGACCAGATGCCATGATCTTCATTTTTTGAATGTTGAGTTTTAAGCCAGCTTTTTCTCTCTCCTCTTTCACTTTTACCAAGAGGCTCTTTAGTTCTTCTTCCCTTTCTGCCATAAGGGTGGTGTCATCTGCATATCTCAAGCTGTGCCTCTTCCAGCCCGGCATTTCACATGATTTCAGTATACAGCCTTGATGTACTACTTTCCCAATTTTGAACCAGTTTGTTATTCCATGTCTGTTTCTAACTGTTGCTTCTTAATCTACACACATATTTCTTAGGAGGCAGGTCAGGTGGTCTGGTATTCCCATCTCTTTAAGAATTTTCCAGTTTGTTGTGATCCACATAGTCAAAGGCTTTGGCCTAGTCAATAAAACAGAAATAGATGTTTTTCTGGAAATCTTTTGCTTTTCCTGTGATCCAACGGATGCTGGCAATTTGATCTCTGGTTCTTCTGCCTTTCGTAAATCCAGCTCGAACATCTTGAAGTTCTCAGTTCATGTACTGTTGAAGCCTACCTTGGAGAATTTTAAGCATTATTTTTCTAGCTTGTGAGATGAGTGCAATTGTGCGGTAGTTTGAACATTCTTTGGCCTTCCTTTCTTTGGGCAAGTTTTCCAAACTTGTTTTCCACTGTCGAGTTTTCCAAAGGCATTTTCACAGCATCCTCTTTTAGGATTTGAAATAGCATAGCTGGAATTCAATCACCGCCACTAGCTTTGTTCGTAGTGGTGCTTCTTAAGGCCCACTTGACTTCACATTTCAGGATGTCTGGCTCTAGGTGAGTGATCACACCCTCATGGTTATCTGGGTCATTAAGATCTTTGTTGTATAGTTCTTCTGTGTATTCTTGCCACCTTTTCTTAGTATCTTCTGCTTCTGTTAGGTCCATACTGTTTCTATCCTTTATTGTGCCCCTTTTATCATGAAATTTTCCTTTGGTATCTCTAATTTTCTTGAAGAGATCTTTAGTCTTTCCCATTCTGTTGTTTTCCTCTCTTTCTTCTCACTGATCACAAAGGAAGGCTTTCTTATCTCTCCTTGCTATTCTTTGGAACTCTGCATTCAGATGGATATATCTTTTCTTTTCTCCTTTGCCTTTCGTGTCCCTTCTCAGCTATTTGTAAGGCCTCCTCAGACAACCATTTTGCCTTTTTGCATATTTGCGAAGTCTAGATATATGGGACAAAAAGGACTTGGGAACTCACCACCATGTCTTTCCTTGGGTTCTAAGGTCCTTAACCAGTATGCCTTCATCATTGAGAGTCTTCTCATGTATATTTTATATATGATGTCCAGGTTTTTAAAGGTGTACTTAGTGGGGAAAGTATGAAAAGTACATGTACTCCATTTTCCTAGAAGTAGAAGCCTTGAAACTATTTTTGATTGGTTCTTATTGTATTTGCAATTAGTCTATTCTCATACATGTACTCTGAATATTTAAGCATTGAGTGCAACTGCATGAACAATAGGGACAGTTTGGATGGCATGCTTATTTTTCTAAGCTATCTGCTGATCAGAAACCTAAATTTAAGCAACTGTGAGTTATGAGGGGTATGATTGGACTCTCAGTTCCAGTCACATAGTCCTGCAGAGAACATAACTGTGTAGTATGTTTGCTTTTTTAGCTGAATCAAAAGGAAAATTACGAGTTTACAATTAAAATAATTGTGACCAGAAATAACAGTTATCAACAGCTTGCTGCTTTATCTATCAGTTGGTAACTGGTAGACAAGCCCATCTTCCATGGTCTTCTTTCTGTGCTGTTCATTATTTCCGTTTATTTTGACTCAGCCCTAAGGTTGGAATAGCCCAGCAGCCAGTATTTTCCTAGTTGGTCTAATGTAGGAGAATTATTTTTCTGAAACTTTAAACAATCATTGAACACATGGCGTGAGGTTTTATTATTTAAAAAAATGAGGTGTCCCTGAGTGGAATAAAGGGAGTAATTGGTAATTATTTCAGATCAAAGAAGCTCCATAATTAAAGTAAGTTAGTGTTGGAGAGTTTCCTGGTAGAATTTTTGTAGAAAACCATCTTTTCCTGCTATACTCCAGCTTTGTCAGTGTGCCTGCCTAACGTTACTCATTCATAAGGCTGAGGAAACTGGAGCAGGATATGATGATGCAAAAAATATAAGTTGACCTAAAACAAACACCTCCCCTTTGAACATATACCCGCTTTTATGCCTGATATTTTCTAACAGAGTTTGCCTTACACCTACATTTTCACACCTTCCAACATACTGTACAAGCAGATGTCAAGAAGGAACATGTGCTAGCTGGTAAGAAGAGGCGAACGAGTTGTATATACCCTTTTACTTAGGGAGCAGTTTAGCCAAGTTTGGACTGGGAGGGTGTTGACGACCTAGGAGACAAGGCTTTTCTTAACCCTTTCCCCTCTTTACAGAGGAAAAGGCATCACGAGCTGCAGGTTCATGGCCATGCTGTAAGACTACGGCATTCCACCAGGCCCTCAGTCAAGAATGGGGTAAAAAGAGCAATTTCAAACAAACCCTGAATTCCTTCCATTAAGCTGTTTTGCAGTAATGTGATATAGTAACTATGAAACTATTTTAGGTGTACTGTAAGATTGAGCCAGTGTGTTAGAAGTAAATGAGTTAGGAGTTCTTTAGGGCAAAAAATGATTGATTTCAGGACTAGACTGGGGAAGGTATTACGAACCTGGAATATTTTAATGTGCTGGCAAGTAAAGAAGTGCTCAAAAACTAATGCAAGCAGGTCTGAAGGACACAGGGGCATGTCAAAAGGACGTCTTGAAGGGGCTCCCACTGAGCAAATCTAGGACAATTTGACCATCAAAATAAGTGAGAGTAAAGGATTATAACCCATTAGATAACATAGGAAGAGCTGTGTTCATCCAGTGATCATAAATGTGTAGAGAGAGTTCCTCTCACTGCTCAAATGCTCATTGATAAATGTGGATTGAACTGTTGGAACTGGAAAATCCCCATTTGCAGCCACGGGTAGCAGACTGGCTGGGACAAGAATCCTTAGTGGATGCTAAATTTCAAGGACCAGATTTGATGAAGAGCAGGATATTTGTGTGGTTCTGAGCATGACTGCCAATAGATTGATTATTACTTGGGGGGAAACAGTAACTATACAGTAGAGAAATCTGACAGTACACTTGTTGAGGAAGCAAAATTAATATAATCGGTGAGAGTCAGATAAGCCTTGAGAGCTGGCAGATGTAATACCTGAGAAGGACACAGCATCTCTCATGTTGTATTCCAGCCAGAGATGCATAACTAAATCTCACCAGGAGACATTCGATGAATACAAATTTAGGTGCATTCCACAGAATAATTGGCCTGTAGTTTTCAAAAATGTCAATGTCAGGAAAGACAAAGGCTGAGGAATTATTTCAAATTAAAAGAGATTAAAGAGACATGGCAACTGAATGCAAAATAGATGATCCTGGACTGGAAGGGGAAAGTGCTATAAAGAATATTATTGGAACAGTAACAAAATTTGAATGTGTACTCTCTATTAAATAAAAATATTGTACCAGTGTTAAATTTCCTGACTTTAATTACTGTATAGTGCTTACATAAGAAAATATCCGTGTTTTTAGGAAATAAACAGTGAAGTAATAAAAGACAAAGAGACATGATGTATTGCAAGTTTCTGAAATAGTTTAGAAAAATTACTTATTGCTTCTGTGTACCTACATAGAGATATAGAGGAGAAAGAGAGGATATAAAAAACATGGACAAAATATTAAAAATTGGCTAGAGGCATTCCCTGGTGGCTCAGATAGTAAAGCGTCTGCCTGCAATGCAGGAGACCCAGGTTCGATCCGTGGGTCAGGAAGATCCCCTGGAGAAGAAAATGGCAACCCACTCCAGTATTCGTGCATGGAAAATTCCATGGACAGAGGAGCCTGGCGGCAGGCTACAGTCCATGGGATCACAGAGTCGGACACGACTGAGCAACTTCCCTTTCAAAAGAATTCTCTGTACCTATTTTGCAGTTTTTCTCTGTGTTTGAAATTATTTCAAATGAAAAGATCTTAAAAATTAGTACTCCGGGCACACACACAAAAAATGTGACAATTTGGTTAATAAATTATATGGTTACCCTGTACTATTTTTTTGTACTTTTCATCCTCGGATAGTTTCATTTTTTTTCATTACTAGTGTTTATGAAAAGCTTAAGCTCTTTTTTTTTTTCTTTACATTTTACTTTTAACTGCCTTGGTGTCCTCTTCTATTTGTTACTACCTCAAAATTAAATACTTGTTTCTTTTCTATGAATACAAGTTTCTTTGCCTTGTTTTAGATTGAACACCATCTTATGGTCATTGTTACAACTGTTAACTTTCCTTGTTTTCTGTCTTGTTCTGAAGAAAACTCTTGGGCACTAGATTTGTTGACATTGTTTTGAAAGAAATATTAT
>NW_011494677.1:8856417-8883228 GCF_000754665.1 Bison bison bison | reverse complement strand
TTTTTTTTTTTTTTTTTTCGGTCTCCTCCAGAACACAATAAATTCAGTGTTCCTACTTGGGCAGGAGTATATTCCCTTTGGTTCTTTGAGGATACATGGCCATAGTGGGCCCGAGGTTGGTACTGACTGTTTCCTAAGAAGCTTTTTGATCAAATGAGCCTTCTTGTGCTTCTGTGAAAGGAGCAGTATTTTCTTTTCTCAGGGAAAGGATAAGGTTTAGTTACAGTGTCAGTAACTTAAGAATATCTACTGAAAAGTGTGTATTTGGGACTTCCCTGGTGGTCCAGTGGCTAAGAGTCTGCCCGCAGTCCCAATGCAGGCGGCCTGGGTTCGATCCCTGGTCAGGGAACTAGATCCCACATGCTGCAACTAAGACCTGGTGTAGCCAAAAAAAGAAAAAAGGGTGTGTTTGATCATCAGCTTCTGACAGTTTTAGAATTGCTAGACTTTTTTTGCTGTGGACATTGAAAGTCATCTGAATTGATAGCCTGACAGGGCATGGAGAGAAATACAGTGAATCATATACTCGTCTTTCTAAATGAAAGTGGAAAATATAATCTGAAATAACTACAAGTATTGTTTTTTATATGCGTGGATTTGTTTTAAAAGAAGTAGTTATTAGGAAGTTAATTAGACAGGAAATCAGTTCTAGATAAGGAGTGCTTGACTATACTTTGATTTGTGGATTATCAGAATTTCATCATCCCCAGTTTGTATCATGTTTCTTTTCTTTCTGAAGCAGAGGAACATTCTATGTATCAAATTTTATTTATGTTTTTTCCCTCACAGTTCTTCTTTGTGGGGAAAAATTCATTGCTCTTTATAATTCTAGTTATATGTATTTGGCTTCAGTGTTTGGAAATGGGCCCCAGGTGAGTGAAGAAGAATCCTTCTTTCTTTATTGATGTTCTAATCTTGCCACATGTTGTTTTTCGATTATTCTATTATCCTCCATTGTACTGAAGATGAATGATATTTTGCTTATGACAGGACATAAAAATGAATCTGGTTTTTAAGAAGTTATTAGAATGCCAGTGGCAATAACAGATAGACATGGGAGAGGATCCTTTCCTCCAGAAGAGCAGCTGATTTTGTAAACTTCTTTACAAAATAAAGTCTTCTTTTTTGAAAACCTGCTAAGAGAAAATAAAATAACTACTTGCCTATACTCTTTGTAAAACAAAAACATGCCAGGTAGTAATGTTAATGATGATTTATAGAAGAAAAGGCTGGCCATAAAGTAGAAGGAAAAGAAGTTCAGTTAAGAATAGAAGTAATCTTTATACCAGAAGTTTACGATATTACTGATTCCTTTTTCTTAAGGATATGTTTTTATACTTACCCTTCTTCATATTTTAATTCTTAACTTGACCCTTACACGACTAGAACTTCATAGAAAATTCTTGGATCTTTTATATTTCCCTATATTCATCTTAATTATGACTTTTCAATGTCAATGTTACTTTCTCTTTTATTTGAAGTACACTTTGGGCCGAGTTCAGTTTAGTTCAGTTGCTCAGTCGGTCCGACTTTGTGACCTCTTGGACCACAGCATGCCAGGCGTCCCTGTCCATCGCCAACTCCTGGAGCTTACTCAAACTCACGCCAATGAGTCAGTGATGCCATCCAACCATCTCATCCTCTGTCATCCCCTTCTCCTCCGCCTTTAATCTTTCCCAGCATCAGGGTCTTTTCCGGTGAGTCAATTCTTCACATCAGGTGGCCAAAGTATTGGAGTTTCAGCTTCAACATCAGTCCTTCCAGTGAATATTCAGACTGATTTCCTTTAGGATGGACTGGTTGGATCTCCTTGCAGTCCAAGGGACTCTCAAGAGTCTTCTCCCAACACCAGAGTTCAAAAACATAAAATCTTCGGCACTCAGCTTTCTTTATAGTTCAACTCTCACATCCATACATGACTATTGGAAAAACCATAGCTTTGACTAGATGGACCTTTGTTGGCAAAGTAACATCTCTGGTTTTTAATATGCTGTCTAGGTTAGTCATAGCTTTGCTTCCAAGGAGCAAGCATATTTTAATCTCATGGCTGCTGTCACCATCTCCAGTGATTTTGGAGTCCAAAAAATATTCTCTTACTGTTTCCATTGTTTCCGCATCTATTTGCCATGAAGTGATGGGAACAGACGCCATAATCTTCATGTTTTGAATGTTGAGTTTTAAGCCACCTTTTCCTCTCTGCCCCTTCACTTTCATCAAGAGGCTCTTTAGTTCTTCTTCACTTTCTGCCATAAGGGTGGTGTCATCTGTGTATCTACTGCTGCTGCTAAGTCGCTTCAGTCGTGTCCAACTCTATGTGACCCCCATAGATAGCAGCCCACCAGGCTTCCCCGTCCCTGGGATTCTCCAGGCAAGAACAGTGGAGTGGGTTGCCATTTTCTTCTCCAATGCACGAAAGTGAAAAGTGTAAGTCAGATCGCTCAGTCGTATCCAGCTCTTCGCAACCCCATGAAATGTAGCCTGCCAGGCTCCTCTGTCCATGGGATTTTTCCAAGCAAGAGTACTGGAGTTGGTTGCCATTGCCTTCTCCCTGTGTACCCAAGCTTACTGATATTTCTCCTGTCAATCTTGATTCCAGCTTGTGCTTCATCCAGCCCTGCATTTCACATGATGTACTCTGAATATAAGTTAAATAAACAGGGTGACAGTATACAGCCTTGACATACTCCTTTCCCAATATGCAACCAGTCCATTGTTCCATGTCTAGTTCTAACTGTTGCTTCTTGACCTGCGTACAGATTTCTCAAGAGGCAGATGAGGTGGTCTGGTATTCCCATCTCTTTAAGAATTTTCCACAGTTTGTTGTGAAATCCACACAGTCAAAGGCTTTGGCGTAGTCAATAAAGCAGAATGGATGTTTTTCTGGAACTCTCTTGCTTTTTCGATGATCCAACAATTGGATGTTGGCAATTTGATCTCTTGTTCCTCTGCCTTTTCTAAATCCAGTTTGAACATCTGGAAGTTCTTGGTTCACGTAGTGTTGAAGCTTCGCTTGGAGAATTTGAGCATTACTTTACTGGTGTGTGAGATGAGTGCAGTTGTGAGGTAGTTTGAACATTCTTAGGTGTTGCCTTTCTTTGGGATTGCACCAAGTACCATGTTTAAATGTTGAGGATAAAACTGTATAATCTAATTCCTTATTTGTTTGACTGTCTGGGTTTTCCTAAGTATTTTTCAATGGAACACTTTGTATCTTTTTATGATGTAGGATAACATAATATGTATTTACTATGTTTTATGTGTTTTAATGAAGCTCAGTAACTTTTGTATTTATCTGATTTAATTTAGTTCAGTTCAGTCGCTCAGTCATGTCTGACTCTTTGTGACCCCGTGAATCACAGCACGCCAGGCCTCCCTGTCCATCACCAACTCCCAGAGTTCACTCAAACTCATGTCCATCGAGTCGGTAATGCCATCCAGCCATCTCATCCTCTGTCGTCCCCTTCTCCTTCTGCCCGCAAATCTCTCCCAGCGTCAGGGTCTTTTCCAATGAGTCAACTCTTTGCATGAGGTGGCCAGGGTACTGGAGTTTCAGCTTTAGCATCAATCCTTCCAATGAACACCCAGAACTGATCTCCTTTAGGATGGACTGGTTAGATCTCCTTGCAGTCCAAGGGACTCTCAAGAGTCTTCTCCAACACCACAGTTCAAAAGCATCAATTCTTCAGCGCTCAGCTTTCTTTACAGTCCAACTCTCACATCCATACATGACCACTGGAAAAACCATAGCCTTGACTAGACAGACATTTGTTGGCAAAGTAATATCTCTGCTTTTCAATATGCTATCTAGGTTGGTCATAACTTTTCTTCCAAGGAGTAAGCGTCTTTTAATTTCATGGCTGCAGTCACCATCTGCAGTGATTTTGGAGCCCCCCAAAATAAAGTCTCTTACTGTTTCCACTGTTTCCCCATCTATTTCCCATGAAGTGATAGGACCGGACGCCATGATATTTGTTTTCTGAATGTTGAGCTTTAAGCCAACTTTTTCACTCTCCTCTTTCACTTTCATCAAGAGGCTTTTTAGTTCCTCTTCATTTTCTGCCATAAGGGTGATGTCATCTGCATATCTGAGGTGATTGATATTTCTCCCAGCAATCTGGATTCCAGCTTGTGCTTCTTCAAGCCCAGCGTTTCTCATGATGTACTCTGCATAGAAGTTTTATAAGCAGGGTGACAATATACAGCCTTGACGTACTCCTTTTCCTATTTGGAACCAGTCTGTTGTTCCATGTCCAGTTCTAACTGTTGCTTCCTGACCTGCATATAGGTTTCTCAAGAGGCAGGTCAGGTGGTCTGGTATTCCCATCTCTTGAAGAATTTTCCAGTTTCTTGAGATCCACACAGTCAAAGGCTTTGGCATAGTCAATAAACAGAAATAGATATTTTTCTGGAACGCTCTTGCTTTTTCAATGATCTGGCGGATGTTGGCAATTTGATCTCTGGTTCCTCTGCCTTTTCTAATACCAGCTTGAACATCTGGAAGTTCAGGGTTCACATATTGCTGAAGCCTGGCTTGGAGAATTTTGAGCATTACTTTACTAGCGTGTGAGATGAGTGCAATTGTGCGGTAGTTTGAGCATTCTTTGGCATTGCCTTTCTTTGGGATTGGAATGAAAACTGACCTTTTCCAGTCCTTTGGCCACTGTTGAGTTTTCCGAATTTGCTGGCATATTGAGTGCAGCACTTTCACAGCATCATCTTTCAGGATTTGAAATAGCTCAACTGGAATTCCATCACCTCCACTAGCTTTGTTCGTAGTGATGCTTCCTAAGACCCACTTGACTTCACATTCCAGGATGTCTGGCTCTAGGTGGGTGATCACACCATCTGGGTGTGTGATTATCTGGATCATGAAGCTGTTTTTTGTACAGTTCTTCTGTGTATTCTTGCCACCTCTTCTTAATATCTTCTGCTTCTGTTAGGTCCATACCATTTCTGTCCTTTATCGAGCCCATCTTTGCATGAAATGTTCCTTTGGTATCTCTAATTTTCTTGAAGAGATCTCTAATCTTTCCCATTCTGTTGTTTTCCTCTGTTTTGTTGGATTGATTGCTGAGGAAGGCTTTCTTATCTCTTCTTGCTATTCTTTGGAACTCTGCATTCAGATGCTTATATCTTTCCTTTTCTCCTTTGCTTTTCGCTTCTCTTCTTTTCACAGCTATTTCTAAGGCCGCCTCAGACAGCCATTCTGCTTTTTTGCATTTCTTTTCCATGGGGATGGTCTTGATCCCTGTCTCCTCTACAGTGTCATGAACCTCTGTCCATAGTTCATCAGGCACTCTATCTATCAGATCTAGTCCCTTAAATCTATTTCTCAGTTCCACTGTATAATCATAAGGGATTTGATTTAGGTCATACCTGAATGGTCTAGTGGTTTTCCCCACTTTCTTCAATTTCAATCTGAATTTGGCAATAAGGAGTTCATGATCTGAGCCACAGTCCGCTCCCGGTCTTGTTTTTGCTGACTGTATAGAGCTTCTCCATCTTTGGCTGCAAAGAATGTAATCAGTCTGATTTCGGTGTTGACCATCTGGTGATGTCCATGTGTAAAGTCTTCTCTTGTGTTGTTGGAAGAGGGTGTTTGCTATGACCAGTGCATTCTCTTGGCAAAACTCTATTAGCCTTTGCCCTGCTTCATTCCGTACTCCAAGGCCAAATTTGCCTATTACTCCAAGTGTTTCTTGTCTTCCTACTTTTGCATTCCAGTCCCCTATAATGAAAAGGACATCTTTTTTGGGTGTTAGTTCTAAAAGGTCTTGTAGGTCTTCATAGACCCGTTCGACTTCAGCTTCTTCAGCATTACCCGTTGGGGCATAGGCTTGGATTACTGTGATACTGAATGGTTTGCCTTGGAAACGAACAGAGATCATTCTGTCTTTTTTGAGATTGCATCCAAGTACTGCATTTTAGACTGCTTTGTTGACCATGATGGCTACTTCATTTCTTCTAAGGGGTTCCTGCCAACAGTAGTAGATATAATGGTCATCTGAGTTAAATTCACCTATTCCAGTCCATTTTAGTTTGCTGATTCCTAGAATGTTGACGTTCACTCTTGCCATCTGCTGTGTGACCACTTCCAATTTGCCTTGATTCGTGGACCTGACATTCCAGGTTCCTATGCAATATTGCTCTTTACAGCATCGAACCTTGCTTCTGTCACCAGTCACATCCACAGCTGTGTGTTGTTTTTGCTTTGGCTGCATCCCTTCATTCTTTCTGGAATTATTTCTCCACTGATTTCTAGTAGCATATTGGGCACCTACCGACCCAAGGAGTTCCCCTTTCAGTATCCTATCATTTTGCCTTTTCATACTGTTCATGGGGTTCTCAAGGCAAGAATACTGAAGTGGTTTGCCATTCCCTTCTGCAGTGGACCACATTCTGTCAGATCTGTCCACCATGACCCGCCCATCTTGGGTGGCCCCACATGACATGGCTTAGTTTCATTGAGT
Organism: Bison bison bison; assembly: GCF_000754665.1. Taxonomy (NCBI): domain Eukaryota; kingdom Metazoa; phylum Chordata; class Mammalia; order Artiodactyla; family Bovidae; genus Bison; species Bison bison. The sequence goes on along the minus strand of NW_011494677.1, from coordinate 8,876,758 downwards.
GAGACAAGGTTGTGGTCCATGTGATTAGATTGACTAGTTTTCTGTGATTATGTTTTGTCTGCCCTCTGATGCCCTCTCACAACACCTACCGTCTTACTTGGGTTTCTCTTACCTTGAACGTGGGTTATCTCTTCACGGCTGCTCCAGCAAAGCACAGCCTCTGCTCCTTACCTTGGACGAGGGGTATCTCCTCACGGCCGCCTCTCCTGACCTTGAACATGGAGTAGCTCCTCTCGCCCCTCCTTTGCCTGCGCAGCCGCTGCTCCCTGGACGTGGGTTTGCTCCTCTTGGCCGCCTCCTGTGACCTCGGGCATGGGGTAGCCCACGCCCGATTTAATTAAATGGGCTTAATTGACCAGTGAGTCTATTCCTCAGAAACTATGGTGAGTTCTTAGTGTCATAATTAGGGAATTTTGCTTTGTGTTGTGAGTCTGCTGCAGTAAGGAGGTGCATGGAAGAAGGTGCAGAAACAAAAAGATTTCTTTGAGTAGTTGCAGCGAGTCCTTATGCTTAGAATCTTTCGTTCATTTTCCCTTAAGACACTCATGTATACATTATGTCTTCTAGTAAACTATATAAAGCTTGATGTCCAACACAAGAAAGATTAAGAGCAGTGGGAGATGTGCTTTTTATTTACTCAGCAAAGGATGATTGCAACAAAGCATTGTGGGCCTCTGTAAATCTTTCCCACTGTATCCGAACTCCTTAGCTGAAAAGTACTTTTACAGGGAATATATCAAAAGGTGTCTCTGGTAATTTTGATATTCTTTGATCTTGATCATCCCAAGGTTAACCTTACTTACCCAAACATACAAGGCTATACTAGTTGGGAAGATCCCCCGGGGGGAGAGCATTGCAACCCATCCAGTGTTCTTGGCTGGAGAATCCCCATGGACAGAGGAGTCTGGCAGGCTATAGTCCAGGGGTTTGCAAAGAGACAGACATGACTGAGCAACTAAGCACATACTTTTGGAATTATTTATTGGAGAATTGTTCTCCCCTTGAACATTTTTAGTTAGACTATAATATTGGAAAGTAAATAGATCACTGTCTGCCTCCATTGCATTCAAGAATCTGTTGGTTATATGGATGGCAATGATCGAGAAGTAAATTGGGCATAGGAAGAGTTTCCAAAGAGAAGTTTACCATTTTTTTAACTTGTAAATTAGTGCCCAGCTAAACAATAAAAATGTTAGAATAATTTTTTCATTATCAATTAATTAAGTGTTCCTTTTGAGAAAGAAAATAGAACTTTATAAATGGGAACTGTTTTAATACATCTGGGCCACAGATAGAAACAAGGTCATGGTGCACTCAGCATAGCAAACATCTTCTTCATCTGGTTAATATGAGTGACAGCTCTCTTTTACCATTTTCTAATAGCATACAGTCTAGAAGAAACCTTTGCTTCCTTAAACCCTCTCCCAATACTCTCAGCTCAGCTCAAAAGCTGTAGTGGAGTCTTAACACCCTGTGACTGAGGTGCCAGCTGTCCCCTATGGCCTGTCTTTTCCCTCACTGTAGCAAGTAACAATCCCACTTTATTCACCTGCAGCTGTCTTCCTGGTGGACTTTGGCTGGAAGACATCAACATTTTCCTTAAAGACGTTTCTTAGATTCAAATTACTCCCCCAACACTTAAAAGGTGAATGAAGGATTTGTTAACTGTGTGTGTGTGTGTTCAGCTCAGCATGTTTGTTGGTACTTACATGTTCATTTTGATAGTTGTTAAGTATATAAGGATAAGGAAGACACTATCTCTGACCTCTAAACTGAATGATTAGTATGTTTTCATATGATAATAGTGAGTCTGGTTAATTTATAAATCTCTTTCCTTCATAGATTTTAATCATTTTTACCATGTTTCATCTGAAGGCAAAAGAAAATACTTGAAAATTTGTTAACTTTGTGTAGTGTAGGGTATGGAATTCTGATTACTAGTACCACAGAATTTATAAAGGAAATTCTTACTGAAAATGTATTTGTATGCGTGTGTGTGTCAGAGAAAAAGAGATGGGGAGTCATAATGATTTACACAGAACCACTGATGGCAGTTTTGATGATATAGTATGTGCCTTTCCGAAGAGAACTTCTGGAATTACTGTTAGTTCCAGCGTCTGCCCCAGGATATATCTATTTCCACAAGTCATTTTCAGTAAAATGTGAAAGTTTCTCAGTTTCATCTATGTCATGAAAACTGTAGATCTTCATCTCACACAAAGAAAATGAATCTTAATATGTTTCTTAGTTTTGCTCTTCAACAAATAACCTTGCCAAGTCTTCTTAATATTCTAAGGCAAATCAGTGGACCCTGGGATTTAAAATTTTACACTTCCAAACAGCTACAGATATTTCTTTCCACACTGGATTAGAAATGTTTGCCTTAAATCTTTTATCAAAATGAGAAAACATTAGGCTGTCAAGAATCTGAAAATACCTTCCTTTTATACTCACTCACTCTTAGGTAGTCTTTGTCAGGATTCCTGGGTAATTATGTGCAGAAGCCGTTATACAAATGACTGGTTTTATCAGTTAAGCCACATTTACTCAAAATGAATGCATAGTATTTTTTTGCTAGCATAGAATGAGAGATTATATATGGAAAGAAACATTTTCAGTATTTAAACAGTGCTAGTTACCCTTAACTATAACTTTCTCCAAATGATATGGTTATTATTATATAATCACAAATTAGAAGTATTAAATTATTTGAAATAATTATCTACTTTTGTCACACTATGATTTCTACAAACATTATTTAATTTTGTGTGTGTGTCTATATGCTACTGGGCTAGAGACAAATAACTTGAGATGGTGACAGGTGGGTCAGAGTAATGTCGTCTTTCATGAACACGACTGGCCATGAGCTATCATAGCTGTCACTTGTCAGACTGTTCGTTTTATGTATAAAATAAATTTCTTAATGGTGTCCTTGAAGTGAGACTCAGTTTTAGTTTAGAATGTTGTATACCATTTTTTCTTTGATTTTCTTAGCACTGGTTTCTCATCAGGTCATTTCTGGAGATACTTTCTGTTTAAAATGTGTAATAGTACCTTTAGTGAAAACATGTTATCTCTTTCTAGCATATAAACGTTGGTTTATCACTGCAAAGAAAATATGACTAAATAAATGTACCTACTTTTGTGTCTCATAAAAATGTACGTAAACTCAAAATATGGAAAATTTATTATTTTACCTCTTTTGGAGGACTACTATCAGTAATAGCCTGCTGAAAGTATATAGTTACTATACTTCTTTATGTTGTTGTTTAGTAGCTAAGTCATGTCTGACTCGGCGACCCCACGGATTGTATCCCGCCAGGCTCCTCTGTTCATGGGATTTCCCAGGCAGGAGTACTGGAGTGGGTTGCCATTTCCTTCTCCAGGGGATCTTCCCAACCCTGTTGTTATAAAGTAACTGATTACACTACACTCCCATAATACTGAGAAAAAAACGAATATTTTATTAAGTCAGTGAAAGGAAAACAGATCAAGTAAAAACCAAAATCTGCTTTAGTAAACATAATTTGATATAAGAAATCTTTCAGATAGGTTTGCTTTTTACCCATATTTTGAAGTCATTTATAGAATCTTGAAAAGTCAGCTTTTATTAAAAATTTATCCATTAGGAATAGTCTTGAAAAGAAATTTAAGGTAATACCACTTCACACCCATTCAGTTCAGTTCAGTTCAGTTCAGTCACTCAGTCGTGTCCGACTCTTTGCGACCCCAGGAATTGCAGCACGCCAGGCCTCCCTGTCCATCACCAACTCCCGGAGTTCACTCAAACTCACGTCCATCGAGTCGGTGATGCCATCCAGCCATCTCATCCTCTGTCGTCCCCTTCTCCTCCTGCCTCCAATCCCTCCCAGCATCAGAGTCTTTTCCAATGAGTCAACTCTTCGCATGAGGTGGCCAAAGTACTGGAGTTTCAGCTTTAGCATCATTCCTTCCAAAGAAATCCCAGGGCTGATCTCCATGGCTACTATTTTTTTTTAAGAGAGAGAAAAAATAAATATTAGCAAGAATGTAGAGCAATTGGAACCCTGTGCATAGTTGGTGGGGATGTAAAACGATGTGGATGTGGGAAGCGCTATGGAGGTTCCTCAAAATTAAAAATAAGATTACCGTGAGGTAGCAACTCAGGTTCAAAAGAGTTGAAAACAGAGACTCAAGAGAGATAATTTGTACACTCGTGTTTGTAGTAGCATTATTAGAGCCAAAACGTAGAGGCACCTTAAGTGTCCATCGAGAAATGAGTGGATAAACTAAATGTGGTCTGTACATAAAGTGGAATTTTACTCTGCTTTATAAAGGCCCACCACTCATTAGTCCAGTATTCTTATAGAGAAAAGTAAGTTCTTTGCATAATATAAAGCACTATATGTTTGACTAGTTTACTATTGCTATTAATTTTTTCTTATACTAATTCAAATAGCTCTCTCCCCAAAACTATTTGCCTTGCTTTCAGGAATAAGACATGTTCGCAAAAAGCTAAAAAGTAATAGCAACCCAAACTTTGTACTGTAAAGAACTGTTATACATATGTGCTTATAATAATTGTTTTTGACTGAATTAGAATCATAACAGTTTCATTCAACAATTTCAAATTGCCACATCAAATTTTGTTTTTATTCCAATTTACGATGCACTTATATCTGAATCCTGTCCTATTGGTACTCCCCTCCTCCCCACGCCCACAGGGATTTCCTGTGTAATAACCTGGTGATACTTTCATTTTTATATCTAAAAGTATATACGGTAGACTCTCTCATTGTTGCAATGGAGCTTCCTCCAAATACAACATTTCTTTTAAGAAACACAGGCAGCTCCAGGGATGGGAACGTGGGATAGGTATGCCTTTTTTATAAATAAAGTTCATTGTGCACTTCTGGAGATAGAAGAAAGAGTATAAAATATGGTCCCTGACTTCAAGGGTCTCAAGTTGGGCAAGGGAGACAGACCCACAAGTGATTTTTCATACAACATGGAAAGTATTATGGAGCACAGAGAAAGGCGCAGGTGGTTCTTTGCAGAAAAAACTAAAGCCAGGTATTCGGCATTTACTGCCCCTGGGTTGTTCTCTGTCCACTTTTGTGACTTAGTATTTTCTGTCTAACATTTCTGTGTATTTTTCCATTTAGAATATGTTATTTTTCTGTACTTTTGATCAGCAGTGTCAAAAGAATATGGCCTAGACTAAAACCAAACAATCTTATTCAGTTTCTCTCCCCAGTTACTTCTGGGGCATCTGAAAGCTTGGCACCAAATAAAGACAATAAGCAAACTAAGGAAATGGAAAAAAAAATACAATTCTTCTCTAGCTTGTCCTCAGCAACAACAGTATCACTCTACCAAGTAGACAGTACTTTCTTCTGAATCCATCAGAGGCATCAAGTGATCAGTACCATTGTGCAGAACTTGAACACAGAAAATTACTGTCTAGAATGAGGGTACAAGTGTGTTTGCCTGTGTATGCACAATGGTTTGGTAGTTGTTTCTTAAAGTTAGAACTTGTATAACCTTGGAACCTTTTCCAGAAGACGGTGATTTTCGTAATTATTTGAGTTTCAAATGTGCCTTTTCTTTAATTTTCTAAGCTATTAATACCTTGCTACTAAAGAAGCAAGAAGAAAGGAAAAGGAAATACTAATATTACTAGATATCCCCAATCCACAGATCGTAGATTTCTGTGCTAATTTATTTAGTGTTTAGCTGGTACACTGGGTGGTACATACACCTATGCCTACACACATACACCCCCCTGCCCCCGACATACACACACAGGTGTGTGACTAGCAGCCCTGATCCTGAGCTTAGGTTGACAATGTTCTTATTAAGAAAGCAGCAGTAACTCAGAAGAAAGGCTTGTGTGCCACTTTTTCATAGCTATGGTATGGCCTTGTGGAGAAACATTGTTTTATGTGGCCTTGTCCATGTCCTGTTGGAAACGGTCATTGTCAGCAGAGCTGACTTGCACATCCTCAGTGTTTAACGTAGTACTGATGGTAGATTCAATGGACATGGGTTTGAGCAAGCTCTGGGAGTTGGTGATGGACAGGCAAGCCTGGTGTGCTGCAGTCCATGGTTTGCAGAGTCATACACGACTGAGCAACTGAACTGAATGCTAGATTAATTTTATTTTTAATTTATCTCTAACTTCATGCTTTAAAATACTGGCTGCGTGCATGCTAACCTTCAGTCACATGTCATAAGGATTGCTACATTGCAGAGTTGGAACATTCCTGTGGTAGATAAAAATATGCCAAGACTGATATGCATTTCATGAAATCATTGTAATATAAAGTAAATCTAAAGTTTAAAATTAACAAAGAGCAAAACACATCATATATAGTAACATTCATAGTTTGCATTATGACTTAGCATTATTGACTCATGGATATAGGTGAAGCTGGCTACTAGAAAACAATAGTTTATTAAGAAATATCAAATATCTAAAACAGGCATTTACTATACACACACACATATACCTTTTGGACTGAAATTTTCTCTCTAATGAGGAAATGAGGTTTACTCTCTGTAAGGTTCTATCAATCTCAATAAAGTTCTACCTCTTCACAATATGGAGGAGAAAGGAGAGTTCATCTGCATGGTTTTCTAATTATCTTCCCCTGAATAGCTTTCACTTTTTCTTGGGGATTATTCAATTTTTTTAAAACCTATTTTTTCCACCAGTTGATTACTGTTGTACATCAGTTTTTATAGCCTTCTGCTCATATTGTGATTGCAACTCTCTGTGGACCCAGCAAAATGTTTAGGACAGAAAGATAAAATGCCTCCCCTTTTTTCACTATATAAAAGCCATTGTATTATACAGAAAGTTAGTGGAGTATGGAGAAATCTGTTCTCTCAGATCTCTTAAATGTCAGTTGTTTTGAATAAGAGTTCTTTCACTGATGTTAATTAAAAAGAGGTCCTATCTCCCTGATGATTTACAGGGAGAAATAATAAACAATTGTCAGTAAAGCAATTGCTTTAAAATTTGAAAAGCTTTGTCACCATCATCGTCATCACCATTATCTTGTGTCGAAGATTGGGAAGCATCGTTGGGTGTTGTATTTATATTATCCCTGACCCTCAGAGTAACCCACAAGATAAGCTTTATCTCTCTCATTTTACAGTGAGAAACATGAAGCTGAGAGGAAGGTTAAATGATTTGGTCAAACTCTCATGGCTAGTCAGTAGCCGACCCAGGATTTATTCAAAATATCTGGCACAAAAATTAATGTTCCTTTGATATGACTTACTGGTGATTCCCAAGCCAGACCCAGGTCACGCACCCCCTGGATATATGCACAAACCACCCTGTCTTTGTGATGAAAGTCATAAAGTTAGAGGAAGAAAAAAATTTAAAGACAGCAGTGATACACAATTAGAGCATTTTACCTTCTCCTTCTAAGTCGGTTCAGTCTTTTTTTTTTCAACATGCCCTTAATTCCCTATGCCATTAATTCACTATTTCCCTATGAACTTGCTGCCATAATTAGTCCATTGTTGAATCCCTTAAATAGTTAGGAATAGTCCCCTATTTTTTAAGCCAAATACAATACCTTCTTTTTTGGAGCCAAATTGTATATGGCTAAGCATTTTTCTTTTTGAGAACCTCCTCTGAAATACCGACAAGAGTAGACAGGACCCTTTCTATAACTGTAACCATCACCTCTACCACCTTGTCTTTTTATCGTGTAAGCCAAATAGTTGCCTTCCTTCCTTTTTCTTTTTTAATTCTGCTGATACAACATGAGTTTCCACGTGCTTTTCTGTAAATTTGTCACGTTGATTCATTGAGTTTCCTGTCAAATCAGCTCCAGAGTAGTGAATCCAGGCTACTCTTAAGCCAGTTTTTAGTCTTTCTTGACTTACGTATTTGAAGAGTTGCATGTGTTTCGTTTTTTTTTTTTTTTACTCTAATATCAGGACACTGCATTTATCCTCCTCATTCTTTTGTTCTTTTTGTAATGTTCGCTATCAGTTGCCATTATTCTGTATCCTGAGTTCAGGTTCTTCAAGACCAGATATTGTTCCTCCATGTTATCTAGATAACCAGCTTTTTTTTTTTTTTTTTCAAATTTCCATCTCTCTTAAGTTAGTCAGCAGGAAGAAATGATGAATTTACCAAGTCCTTTGGTCTTTTGCCCAGGACTTTCATAGTCACTGGAAATTGTCTATATTTCTTTTGTTAAAGTTATTTATCTCTACAAGATTCAGTAAAAGTGATTAGTGGAGTACGATACACTTTCTAAACACACTCTCAGTCACTTCTTGGCATGTACATTTGAATGAGGTAACCTTCTAAAAAGCTTGTGCTGTCCATATGAGTCATCATTAACCATACTGGTCCCTTTCTCTAAATGCTGTAGCATATTGCAAGGACTCTTCTGTGCTTAATACCTGTGGATTGTCATCAATTATCACGTACATCTTTAAAAGCCTTAGTTGCCTATTAAGACAATCTTGTTTTTGCATTATGCTGCTCATTAATGTTCAGTGCTTCTTATGTATTACTCATCTCTTGAGTTTCTAGCCTTCTCATCAACTTTATTGTTAGATTCTCTTCTCCTCCCAGCTTCATTCCTACCTCTGTTTTTACTACTTTCCTCTTTCACGGCTCCTTCTTCCATTTCCCTTTCCCTATTCTCTCTCCCACCCATCACTCCCCTCCTACCAAAGAAATGTCCAGGAGTCATGCTCTGAACCAAGAGAGCTTATACCCAGGAGAGCCCTTCTTAGATCACTCAAAGAGAAGGTGCTCCCCCATAGTGAGTGTCTACTCAGTTTTGTAACCTTCCAGCTCAGGGAAGTTTTAGATCCACACTCTGCCGGGCTGTAGCTACTGGCCACGGATGGCTATTGGACACGTAAATGGGTCTAGTGCCACATGTTGAAATGATAATATTCTAGATATACTGGATAAAATAAAATATTAAAATTAGTATCCTCTGGTTACCTTTTTTTCAATGTGGCTACTGGAAAACTTTAAATTACATATGTGCTTTGAATTATATTCCTACTAGACAGCAATTTTTAGACACTCTAAATTAAAAGGAAATACATAAAGAGATTCATTAGCACAAAGAAAAAAAGGAAAATGAATTATACATGAACAAATAATAAAATGTATGCATTCTGGAGCCATTTTGGATCGGCACATGTCAGTATGCCTGGAGCGCTTTGATACATTATTGCACAGACTGGTGGAGGTTGAACATAATCAGCCCTGATTTGTCAAGAAAGGTTAAATTATGTTTGGAATAATCCATTTTTGAATGCATAGAAGTGTTTAATATGTTTCAGAAAGAAATTCCCTCAAGAGCAGAGGAATTAAAATGCTAAATTAGCAGTTATGTTGAAAACTTGGCTATCTAGAGCGTTTTAGTCCTTGAGTTTTCCAAGAGAATTAATTTTTATGGCTGCAGCTTTTTAATAAGGCTAAGTGATAATTTTTATGTGAGGGTAGTTGATAAATTTACGGGAGCAGAATAAGCCCCTAAAAGAGTAAAAGTACCAAAATATCAAAACCACTTTTTCTTCAGCAATGTTTCTTAATATTTGATAGGAAGTGTTATATTTATATTAAAATAATTTCAAAAAGAATTTATTTTTGTTGTTTAAAATTAGTACACGAATTTGATCTTTTCATTGAAGAAGCTTTGGTATTTAATACCTGCAATCTCTGTCTTTGTTCATTTACATTTAGAAATGATAGTAAATGTTTCTCAAAGGCAAATTCTACAGTAAAGTTGTGGATAATACAAAACCAAAACCTAATCATGGAAAAACAAATTAATGTTTTGAGCATCATGGAAGGGTTGTATGCATGAAGTGATATTATATCACAGGTTAATCTAAGCAGCTTTCTAAACAAGGAAGCTCTGAATAACCATCTGCTGAAAAGATAGTAAAATTACATAAATCTAGTTTCTGCTAAGAAATTCATAATAGCACACACAGAAGACATGGAATGTTGACACAGATTTCATTATTATCGATGTCGGTTCAGTTCAGTCGTTCAGTCATGTCCGACTCTTTGCAACCCCATGAACCACAGCACGCCAGGCCTCCCTGTCCATCTCCACCTCCCGTAGTCCACACAAACCCATGTCCATCGAGTCGGTGATGCCATCCAACCATCTCATCCTCTGTCGTCCCCTTCTCCTCCTGCCCTCAATCCCTCCCAGCATCAGGGTCTTTTCAAATGAGTCACCTCTTCCCATCAGGTGGCCAAAATATTGGAGTTTCAGCTTCAACATCAGTCCTTCCAATAAATTGTCTTATATATGTTTCTGATAGAAATGTCGCTGCCCTGTTTTGCTAAGTGTTTACAATAAAAAAGAACTGACAATAGACAATAAAACTGATACTAAGGGGTCGAGTTAATATATTCCAGATGAGAAAATCAAAATGTACAGTTGCCATGTGGTTTCTTGCCCTGTTACATAGTAGAATGTATCCCAGTAAGATAGTAATTGTAAGATTATCTGAAATTGAACATCTACTTCTATTTCTTGGGTTTGCTACTTCAAATAAAGATGTTTTTTCTGATTTACATTTTGAAAAACTTGAAGCAATTTCCCAAAATAAAATGCTGTGAAATAATTTTCCCCAAAAATTGCAAATATATTCTCATTTCCTCAACTTTAAAATCTTTCCTCCATATTTTTCTGAAATAATAAGCATCCTTATATATCTCCTCAGTTGAACAAAATAAGAAAAAGTAGATAAAAGTATTCAAACAAAATCAAAATCAGTAGTTACAATGATAGTACACTGCCCCATTACACTAACCTTAGAATAAGGAAATGAAAATGATTAAGTAAATTAAGTGAATGTGCAACTGTGTTAAATTTTTTTTAAGCTAATATTATGCTCAGGAAAGGAGCAAACTGGCCTTCCAGATATTATACCTCAATAGCTCTCGTATAGTTGTCCTTTTTTTTTCTAAAACTATTTCTCATGGAGAACATTTTCTTTAATATACCTGAAACACCTCCTAACTGAACTATGAACTCTCAGCGTCTGTCTCGGAATAGACTGTGCAAGAATCAAAGACAAATTAAGTTTTGACAATTAAATTAATAATTAAATATGCTATTAATGGCTATATTATTTAAATTGTTCTGATTTTATGGACATTTCTGAGCCTGTGATTATATAGCCGTTAAGTAGAAGCTGAATTAACATGCTGCTGCTACTATGATCATGTTCAGAAAGATTATTGGATGAAGTATTAGTCTAAGATTGAGAAGTAAATATTTTAAAATTTGCTGCTGATTTATAGCTATGTTAGATCATATCCCTTAGTCACACATAAGACCAGCACATGAAATATAAACTCTGCTGCACTGTGATCCATTCAGTACCTTGTCTGTGCTTGACTCTTTCCATTCTCACTGTCACCGTTTATGTACATTTCCTCTAACCATCCTCCTACAATAGTCCTGTAACTAATCTCCAGTGTCTCCAGGTCCTGATTCATCGAGCTACCAGGTTAAGTTAAGTTTTAATTAGTTTACTCCCCTGCTTAAAAAAAAAAAAAGAGTGACTCCCTGTTCCTTTTCCTTATAAAATCATGTTCAACTCTACAAGCTAACATTCAGGATCCTTTATAATATAGAATAAATTTACTTTTAAATTATTATTCAGTGCTCCCCATTCCACTTCATCTTCCCAACATACACTCTAAATTTGACATTAGTCACCTTTCTCCAAATATGTATTCCATTTTCCTGCACTTCTTTCCTCATACTGATAATTATCTAAATTCCAGTCCATCTCCACATGTTAAAATCTTGCCCAAAACTGTGTGGCCAAGGTTCTGTGTGTCTTCATGAAATCACCCCATATTATTCCAATTAAAAATACTGTCAAAGGACATAGATTCTAGTCTGAGCTTTGCCACTACATAGTTTTAGAATATTAGGCAAATTATTTGTTTATTCTGGGTCTTAACTGAGTCATATATAAAATAAGGATATCTAATTTATCTTGCCAAGCCTGCCTTAAGATTATATTTAGAATCAACAAGTCTAAGTCAAAGATCCTTTTTTTTAACAGTAGTTCTTAACCTGTAGTAACTTCACAGACTTAGGCGAAATTCTGTGAAAACTCTAAAACTGGAGGCAAAAGTTTATCTTACAGTATGCAAAGGATTTTCTCCCTAGGGAGAGGGTCTAAAGCTACTTTCATTAGCTTCTTAAAATGGTTCATGATGCCCAAAAGGTTAGGATCTATCATTTCCCTGATCTAAATCTTTTATTAACAGACACACTCAAGGGCTCCGTCCCTCTCTCACTGTCAATGGTAAATACCTAAAAGTTTTAAGAACATAGTGCTTAGGTCGGTTATCTTCTATTAGAGGTCCTCAGCCCCTTTGCCTTAACATACCTGACAGCTGTGCGCACATGTGGTGCGCCTCCGTCAGCAGGAGTAGTGCACTGCAGCGTGCTGAATAAGTTCTTCATCATTTACCCTGTGGACCTGACGCCACGTCCTACAGGCTTGGCACCATCCCTCGCACACTAGCTCCAATTCCATCACTGACGTCCTACTAATTCCAAGGTTCAAGACGTGATTCAGTAGTAGTAGCTGTAGTATACTTGGCATGTTATAGATAGTAAATATTTGTTAAATGAATAAATGCATTTGTTCAAAGGAGAGCTAATAAATGAATGGTATTTTTAAAAAGAGAGTTTGCATAAGAAAGATTATGCCCAGGATAAAATACCATTACTCAGGTTGCACTAAGGTTAATTAACTCTAACTGTGAATAAGAGATTTAGTGATACTTGAGGGAAATATAAGAAAGAAAAGTAAGTTAAGCATGTGCAGCTTAAAGAAGTAAATTGTAATTGCTGCTTCCTGAAAAGACCAAAATTGCAAAGTTATTGTGTCTTTCAGAGACTTTGTTAACAGGACAAAATATACAAAGAATAAAATACAGTCATACACAATAATTACAATGAAGGCAGGATAGTTCTTATATCATTCATGCAGTAATCACTTGTACTTCAGTGTTAACTTTAGTTTCCTTAATTTTTTATATCTAATGTAAGAGGGCAGCGGTCTGACAATCCCAAATAGGTATCTCTCCAAACTCCAGGCCCTCAGTAGGCTGATGCATTGAGAGGCCAACCATCATGATAAGAGCAAGGACTGCAGAAAGGTAATTTTCTTTTCACAGATAACAATTTGATACCTATAAATGAAAATATGCTTTGTACATGTCTTCTTATAGCTCTCAGTTCACAGGTACTGCATACAAAACAGTCCTTGAGTGAAGAGGTCAATTTTATTAATATATATTCTTCCTATTTAAAAAAATACAAAAGTTAGAACAAGTGAGCTATAAAGAACTAAAAGCTGTGCACTTAGCTCAGTTTAGGTGAATTCTCCTCACAAAAAGGCAAGAATGTGATTTCTAGCTGTGAGGTGGGATTTCTAGCAGTACTGTCATATTTCTCATTAGTCAACTTCTTCTATTTTGTTCTTTTTCCTTTCTATAGATGGCATGTTTATATTCCAGAATTAAGAATTTTTCAGATTTTAAAAAAGATGTGACTTGGCAGTTTCTTATAAAGTTTAACATTTACTGTACATTTTAGCAGCCCCACACTTTTAAGTATTTACTCAGGGGAAATGATGACATAGGTCCATACAAAATCCTGCCTGAATTCATGATCGCCAAAAGCTGGCAACAACCCTTATATCTATCAGCCAGTGAATGGATAAGCAAATTCAGGTGCATTCATATAATGTAATGCTACATAATCAAAATGGTCAAATATTGATACGTCCTTTTCCAGGGGACCATCCTGACCCAGGGATCCGACCCACATCTCTCTGTCTCCTACATTGGCAGGAGAGTTCTTTACCACCTGAGCCACCGGGGAAGCCCTGTTTTTGGCCAGTGTGTGTTTGTAGTTATGTCCCAAATTTTAATACTTAGATTTTTTTTTTTTAAGTGACTAGACCATCACCACCAAATGTATTTATTATTGCAGAATAGATATAAATTTATTGGCATTAACAAAAGGGTTTAGTATAGTGGTTAGCTATAAGAGGTACCCAGAAGGCATTGACAAGTTAGAAAAGTCAATCCAGCAAAGTACATTAAAGATATCTCATGACCTGCTGCTGCTGCTAAGTCGCTTCAGTCGTGTCCAACTCTGTGCGACCCCAGAGACGGCAGCCCACCAGGCTCCCCCGTCCCTGGGATTCTCCAGGCAAGAACACTGGAGTGGGTTGCCATTTCCTTCTCCAATGCAGGAAAGTGAAAAGTGAAAGTGAAGTCGCTCAGTCATATCCGACTCTTAGCGACCCCATGGACTGCAGACTACCAGGCTGCTCAGTCCATGGGATTTTCTAGGCAAGAGTACTGGAGTGGGTTGCCATTGCCTTCTCCAATACTTAGATTTTTAACTAACAGAAAAAATTAGTGAAAAATCTTGAGTTACATTCCAAATACAGTTGACAGTAGCCTGCCAGCTTGCTCTGTCCATGGGATTTTCCAGGCAAGAATACTGGAATGGGTTCCCATTTCCTTCTGCAGGGGATCTTCCCAATCCAGGGATCAAACCTGGGTCTCCCGCACTGCCGGCAGATTCTTTACTGTCTAAGCTACCAAGGAAGCAGATACAATTGACAGAATGTCAGAAACAGGTATAAATTATTTGAAACCCTGCTTGTTGTTTATTGGCTAAGTCGTGCTCTACACTTTTGCGACCCTGTAGACTGTAGCCCGCAAAGCTCCTCTGTCCATGGGATTCTCCAGTCAAAAATGCTGGAGTGGGTTGCCATTTCCTTCTTCGTTGAAAAACCCTGCTAAATGTCCATAAATGAGATATGTATCTAAGTTGCTGGGGCTAAGTGAAGACACATTACTGCATACAAAGAAACTTGTTGTTAACAATCATCTGTTGACTGCATTATTTTCTTTTTTTGTAGAACCTTTGTTACGGATGTAATATTGTGGTAATGTTTAAGGACATTTTTTTGTTAACATATGTAATTGTTGTCATAAATATTATGATATAAGATAGTATAGTTGTATTTGGGAGGGGGGAGCTTTTGTCTTTGAAAATTGATTTCAGCTGCCCTGCAGGGATTGGGACATCTCCATTTTCCTAAAAAACTGGAAAATTTTGTTCCAGCTGTACTGTTTGGACAGCACAGCTTCAAGTTTATGTTGCACAAGTTGACTGTTAGCTAATTAGAAAGGTCAGAGTTGTAGAAGACAAAAGATAGAAAGGATCTCCACCAGGAAAATACTCTGTTGACACCTAAAATTTTAAAGCCCCCAATTTTCCCATGTTTAGCACAGATATGGAGTGTTTAATTTGATCACGATTTTAGACTTAGCCAATGTATGGACTTTGAAACCAGAATCAGAATGAGCAGGAAGATTGATAGGGTTCAGAAATAGGAAGTAGGCATTGAGAACTTTTAATACTTTGGTACTTTTTTCTTCAAAAAATTGTCCTGAAAATGTTCATGAAAGATTTCAGACAGAGAAATAATAAATTCAATTAACAAGTAATTGAAATAAATAATTCAAAAAACAATTTCAGAGAGAAAAGTCAAGTCATTCCTAGGATCGTGTTTCTGTATGGTAGATATCAAAGACCTAGCTTAACACCTTGAGATTAGATTATTTCCTGGTGCTTCAGTGAAATTCCTTCCACAGCTACATAACTGTTTTTAAATTTTCAAATCTATTAGTGAAAACACAATGGATTATGTCACCTAAAGTGATATTTTATTTCCCCATATTGGCTGTCAGTTTAGTTACAAGAATCAGTTCATCTCTTGTATTTGTCGGCACTTTAATGAGAAAATACCTATATGAGAATGATCAATTCATGGTTTTGGCACTCAGCAACCTGAGTCCCTAAACTTGTTAATTGAGATTCTTGAAGTCTTTACATAGCTCTTCTCTTGAGAAACCTAAAGCATGAGAAATTAATGCATGCTATGGGAAATGCAAAATGCATTGATCATTTTAATAGACCTGGAATACATTCCCTCCATTCCTATTCCTTTGGTCCAAAATATTAAACTAGAATGTAAAATTGACATACCTATTTTTGGGTGGGGGGGCCCATGTTTACAAGCTCATGTGAAAGTTCACTGCTTTAAAGTAGTTTTGATGGAAATATTTGGCTTGTGTTATATAAATATGTTTGGCCTATTTAAAGCTAGCTGTTGTCATTGTTTTTAAAACTATTTTATTGCTATTACTGTTTTGTTACTCTTTTCTTTTGTTTCCGTCACTTCTTCCAAAACTCAGATTTGGTTAGTTTCTGCTCACATGTTAGCATTTTTCAGGGCTTGACAGATAGTGAATAATACTCAGTGAAACCTTAGACAGTTCATTTCATTGCCTTGGCATCAGTTTCATTAACTGTAAATGAATATGTTGATGATCACTTAGGACAGCAATTCTGAAATTGGGGATGAGGTGACAAGAGAAAGGTGACTTTCAAATTACATCCCCTCTCATTGCATATAACAAAAGATGTTACTGATAGGCATGTATTATGTGTGGTTTCAAAGTAGAGAAAAGAAAGGTCACAATTCTTTTTTAGTCCTTTATTGCTTCTAGAATTTATGATTCTGTGTTCATTATCTTTCCATATTGTTCCACCTCAACAAAAGCAAATGACTCATTTTTAGAAAACTTAGTCTGCTTTGAATCCTGTCAGTTGCTGAAGAAAGGGACAAAAACACTTTAAGATGTTGAAATTAAGATAAGTCATTAATTATGACTTCTGTTTATTGATTCAGTTTTTCTTCATTTTTATTCACAAAGTAATTTTGCCTTCACAGTAAGTGAAAGAGAAGTTGTTTCTAACTACCTCAGAGAAATACAAAGGGGGGTTTTACTTTTATCCTTTATTTTTTAACTTTCATTTTTAACCTTTCTGACAGTATACTCTTTTTAACACAGTAACTCATATCCCTGCCCCCACTGTGTATGTCTGTGTCTGTGCGTGTGTGTATTTATCTTTCTATGCATCCTGTCAATACTTACACTAATAAACCATTTTTACTAATAAAAACAGTTCAGACTTTGGAAAGTAAACTTTGTGGCTTGCCTTTTATTTTTTATCCCACTTATTTTATTCTAATAAAAAAAAATTTTTTTTAAGCCATCTATTTTATCCTTTCCTGAATGCTATTATCTTGACTATAATTGCCTGGTTTCCTTTCTGGCTGATCTATTGCTAGCCTTTATCTGGATGTGATTAAAGAATATAAATGCTCCATAAAGCACCAGAATCTCAGCCAGAATATTTTCAGATTTGCAGCTAAAATGAAATAGAACAAGGGGTTTAGCTGTTAAGGAGCTCAGATTTGTTGTCAGAGTATGTGAGGGACTCTAAATTCATTATGCTAGTTGTTCCTGCAGTGTAGCATTTGAAAAATAGCTTCCACTGTTTATGGATTGTGGTCCTCGGGCACCAGATAGTGGATGTTGGAATGTATTGCAGAAAAGCTGATTAAAGTGCTAGGATCTCTAACTGTGAGTAGAAAGTCATTTGTAATAACTGAGTCTGACACCTTTGGGTGTACTTATATGTTTCCTTTTGAAAGCTTTGGTTTATTATCAGTTTAACCATGAGGGAATAACTTTTTTCCCCCCGCCAATAAAAGTGCCTTTTGGAGAAAAAATCAATAGGCTATACTAGATGAGAAGTTTATGTAAGAGGATTGATTTGAACTTTGAAGATCCCAAATTCTATGTGATTTTATTTCTTAGGTTATTGGAGTCATGCTTCACTGTGACTTTAATTTTAATAGTAGCTGCTTTCAGTTCTCAATTTCAGATTACTGTATCTCAGGAAATGTATAACTTACTCCAAAATATAAACTGTGCCAGAATTTATTGTTTTTACCTCCCATTACCCCCACTTTGGGCCACTTTACTCTCCAACAAAAAGTTCACTGGCGTGGAATATGGGAAGACTTTACTTTTACAAATCTTCTTGTTGAACTATTTCAGTATTTTCTCATTGTTTTCAAAATAAAGTTCAAACTTCTTAGAGTGCCATTCTTGTGATCTTTGTGTTTCTTCTCTGCCTAGTTTTTACTCAGTCCCCTGTAAAATGTCCTTCTTTTGAGGTTTAAAGTGGCCATTTCCTCTCTTGTTTCTTTTCCTTTGGTTGCTTCCTTCTCCCCCACCTTTCATCGGTGTATCACCTGTTCTTACTTTAAAAACCCTGCACAAGTTTTCCCTCTTCCGGGAAACATTCCTTGGACTACAATTAGCCTGCTTCTTATTTATCCCATTAGACTAGCCTTTAAACTCTTTATAGCACTCTGTAACACTCATTTCCTACTCTCATCATTGGTTTACTTGTTTGTCTTGTTTAATAGACTCTTATTTCTTGAGTTCAGAAATGATAATGTCTTTTTCAGTTTTGAATCTGGCTTATAGGCCTTTCAAATAAATGTTTTTTGACTAAATGAGTGACTTTTATAGATAATTCCATAATTTCACTTACTTTGCTCTTGATTCTTAAGGCATTTTGAGGGTATGGGTCGAACCATTTTCTCAAAAGGATCTTAAATTGACTCACTCACTTCCATATTGCCACCTAAAATATTTAATAAGGGTAGAATTTTGTCTTTGGAAAGATAAGAACCTTATTTGCTAGGGGATTATAATATAGATTTCAAACTGTTGATCAGCTGAAGAATCTGGGATATAATATATGGAAATTGGAAATGCAAACTCTTATCGTGAAGCAAGCATTCTAGCTTATTCACATATATTGTTGAACCCATGACTTCATTGGTATATAAAATTCCTTTAGGAGAGAATAGACATTTAACAACTTTTTCCTGGTTTGAAAATTACTGCTTACAGTTCCTAGATTTTAATAAAATCAACCCAAGAATCAAGAGAAATGTTTAAACTAAAAAAATATTTGCTAATGAAGGGTTATAGAATTTAAACATATGCTTAATGGTCCTGAGATGGCCTTAAAATATTTCTATCAGTATTCCACATTATGTAGCAGAGCAAACAAAATGCAAAAAAAATTCATGTTTATAAGTGATAAGATTTTTAAAAGTAATTTAAGCTTATTTCTTAATAGAGTTATAACATCTTAATCTAAAATTTTATTTCTTATACATATATATATGTATACACACTTAACATTTGCCTTCATATAACTATTTGCTTAGACATTTTATGTAATTATTTCTTTAATGATATAGCAAACTGAGTCAGCATATTATAGCTGAATCATGGTCCTAGCTGTTCTTTTTATTCATTCAGTGAGCAAACTCTATATTATTAAAATTCCTTGTCCTTCAATTGTGCTGGCAAAGACTTGCTTTTTAGTTCTTGAATGCCCTAAGAAATTTGTGTTGAAAATTCTAAAGTATATACCTATTTTCAGTCTTTGGTGTGTTAAGCAATAGAATGGAAAAATATTATCCATATCTTAATAGACGAATGTCTGCTCATTCTCAGAGACCCTAGGCTTTTTTTTAAAAAATATTTTTAATATTTATTGTTTTTAAAATTTGGTATTGAATTTGCATAAAGTGTAGATTGCAGCATGCTAGAATATTATTGTCATTTAAGAACATATTCATGGGTTTTTAGAGCACTGCCTCCAAGGGGTTCACAGCATTTGGTACGTAGTTCACGTATTTCTAGTCTACAGACTCACCCTATTGAGGCAAAGGCTTCATGATCCTGATTTTTTTTTTCTACTGCTATAAAGCTTAGCAATGGTAATTAATGGTTGTGTGGGGTGTTTTTTTTTTTTTTTTGGAAAAAAACTTTCCGTGTCATTAAAATAAAATTGAGGATTTTTGAAGACTAGTAATTTGTACCTTTAAACAGCCACATTATTTTGCTTTTGTCTCAGAATGTATTATGCCTCACAAGTATACTGTGACAGTCTGAATAGAAAAGGGGGGAGGGGACATTGTCTTCAACTGGCATGCTGTTATCAGAGGGAATGTGTTTCTGGACACGGGATTTAGCATTCATTGGTCGTCTGAAGAAAGCTATTTCATCTGAGGATTGGACAAGAAGCTGCGTCAATTTGCTGCCCGTCTCCAAGGCACTGGTGATGCTGCCTTCACAAGCTGGCTAACGTCACGGCTCCATCACCCAGCGGGGTGTGGACTCTCTTTTTCTGTTCTTCTCTATTTAATTCTCTATTTGCTGCCTACTGCATTTCTTAATCTGTCTTCTGCCAAATGCTAACAGCATGATATTTTGCAATCATCTAGGTGAATACAAGAAAGACGAACTCCTAGAAGCTGCTAGGTAAGTGATTCCATTCATTTTAAGTGA
>NW_011494677.1:8839998-8856317 GCF_000754665.1 Bison bison bison | reverse complement strand
AAGGGGGAGGGCAGGTAGAGGTCTATAAAAATTAAAGCATGTTATTGTCTTGCTTGGATTTTATGCGATAATGTGGATAAGACCTTATACTAAATCTTT
This sequence comes from Bison bison bison, assembly GCF_000754665.1. Classification (NCBI taxonomy): domain Eukaryota; kingdom Metazoa; phylum Chordata; class Mammalia; order Artiodactyla; family Bovidae; genus Bison; species Bison bison. The sequence continues at coordinate 8,856,218 of NW_011494677.1, read as the reverse complement.
GTATACTTTATTTTGCATGGTTAGTGTATTAAATGAGACTGTCTTTCAATATGGTGATGATTATAAGGTTAATTTATTTGGAACATTTCTTAAGGTACCTGCAAACCGAGTTGCCCAGCTCTTCGGTTCATATTCTTGAAGTACTTAAATAACTATATCTGTATTTCTCTCTAGAAATTTTTCTAGCCAAGCTTGAATGAGGGGCATAAAGTAAATGTTAAAATTCTCATCCATTTTCTTTTGTTCTTGTTCATTTATAATTTAATTGATTAGCTTTTTACAACATTTTGTATGTTTAACTCCAGTGTTTTAGATCACTTATCAGACTAAAGTTTGTTTGTAATTAAGAACATGACTTTATGCAGATAAGTAAAGCAAATAATAATGTAGAAAGCTCCCTTATCTAAGATATACCACTATATGATGATTAACAGAAATTAATTAGGAATATATTGATTGAATTGAATTAAGTGTAGCAAAAGACATTCATTCAGAACCATATAAAAGAAATCAAAGAAGTCATATGATTTTCCATTCTGTTGTGAAAAATATCCATAAATATTCATAAGAAGCACTATAATTTTATAGGAATTGACTTCCTACCTTTTTGTAGGAGTGGTAATGAAGAAAAACTAATGGCTTTACTGACTCCTCTAAATGTGAATTGCCATGCAAGTGATGGGCGAAAGGTAAGTCATTTCAGATGTAGTATTCCCCTTCAGTGATTCTTTTTTGCTTTGCCGTTAAAATTTTTGAAGTTGGCATATATGTGTGTGTGTGTATACATATATATACACATACATATATATATGGCTGCATTTCACTGGCATCTTTTTGCTGTAAATGAAATGCTGTCGTATCTGTTATTGGCAGTTGTGACATATTCATAGAGCTGGTGAAGCAAGGATTTTAAGCCCTTTCTCTTAAATGTCAGACACTGAAAGTTATTTGTTAAATGGAACTGCAGCTTTTTCGGTGATTATCATTATAACAACATATATTATTTTCTGTGTGTGATTATGAAAATTAAAAATTTTTGTTTATGTCCTAATTACCCATCTTTGTTAGGATATATGTATTTTTTGTTTCTTTCTGGCAGAGGAAAATTTGTTTGCTAGATAACCAATACTTTTTCAAGCTGAGAAAATGCAAATGATTTTTCAGGTCTGTTGTAACAGCCCTGCCTTTTTTTCCCCCCATTGGCTAAGTTTTCGTCATTATATATTGAAAGAAAGTAGATTAGAGCAGTGAAAAATATCTATATTAATACACACTTATCATAAGGTAATATATGAAATGTGCAGTTGGTATCTTCATTCTCTGCTTAGTATTCTTGCTGAATTTAGACTGAAAATGTAACCCTTTATGTCCTTTGGTATTTAACTGCAAAGTTTTTCAGTGGTTTACCTAAAAATACTTTGTAGTATAAAGTCTTTTTTAAAATGATGATTAATTTTTTAATGTTAAACAATAGCTTTTATATTTTTAAAACCTAAAACAATTTTAAAGTAATCTGTAGACACTGAAGAAAATTATCTTGTACCTAATATTTAAATAATTAACTGCCTTGGAATTATTTATATCAAAAATATGCTATGGATGGTATCAGAAAGATGGTACCCCCTTAGAAATAATGAGCTGTTTTGCATTTAAAAAAACCATTTTTCTCTGAGTGGTAATTTTGTAGATTAAAATTCTTCAGCTTTCCTTGGCACCTCCACACTGTTATCCCTATTCTAATGAAATTCATATAATAGTGGCATGAATTAAATCCTTCTGAATATATGTTGTTATTGAAGATGGCTTGAATATTATTTCACGTGGCCTAACATTTATCCATCTAACGTGTCTCCATTTATCTCTGAATAAATAGAGACTTCTGCTTTCTTGGAAAGTTAAACTATTTATAAATTAAACTATAAATTAGCAAAGATTTATTCAGTACTATGAGTGACTTTGGGGAGATGTTTTCAAATGATAACTGCTCATTTTCCCTTCAGTTTTGAAGTTATGTTGGAAATTTTAACTTTATTGAGTTACTTTGAGTTCCAGATTTTGTTTGTATCCTCCTAGTAGATAGGTGACTTTTATCACTACGCACAAAAAGGCCATCTTGTCTGTAAGTGCAGCTATATCTTTAGACAGAATTCTCTGAGAACCCAGTCTGCTTCAGTTTCTCACAGCCATTTTAATATTACAAAATTTATGTGAGATTACTGTAACAGGAGTCAGTTTCTATCCCAGCCTTATTTCTCCCTTCCTCACCCTTATACCTTGACAACCCCATTTCTGGCTCAGTAAATCATGATAATTAAGGAGCATGAACTCTGATAACTAACAGATTACCTCTTCTCTCTGCCTCAACCCTACACAAATAGGTAGAACTTCTTTATTTTTCCTTCTCCCCGAAGGAGGATACCCTTTCCTTATTCCTGTAGCTGAAACTAATATATTCCTCATTTAAATTCCTATGGTTCTTTTTCTGTATTACTCTGTGGCATTTACCACAGAGTTCTTGAATTGTAGTTATTCATACATATCTTTTTCTTCTACTCGTCTGTTAGCTCTCTTTTGTACCGGACCATGCCTGGCACTTTGCATGTAAGAAGCTTAGGCTATGAATATGTTCCCTGAAGAACATAATTTTATCCTTCGAGTGAAAAAAAGAACATCTGTACTCTTTGCCATGTAGGAATTTAACTCAGAAGTATATGAATGGGAAATTGTGTATTTTCTGTTTTTATATATTATTACTAGTATTATTTTATTAATTTATTTTTGAGTAATTGTAACACAGAGGAGAATTATATATCGTAATAGGTAGAACATTTTAAATGTCTCAGGTATTATTATTATACTGAAGGTCTCGTAACATTATAAATAATGCAATAATTTTCCAAAATGTGCTTCTATACTTTTTTAGATTATCAATTTTCTCAAATTAGCTAGAAAAAGAAAATTAGACCTAAGCATTTATTGGGTTTTGGTGCTATGCATAAAACATAAAAAATCGTTCAATATTGTTCATCAATATGCAAAATGCAAATAAAATTTCATGATTAAAATTGAATAACGTGCATATTTAGATATTACCCTTATTTATGGCACAGAGCAGTTCTTATTAGATGTACCACTTTCACTGAAGCCAGAGAATGGTAGATAATCTAGGTGCTGAGGGAGGCTGGGAAAAGATCCTTTAGTTATGAAAATCTCTTTGTTTTTTTGCTGTTGATGTCAAGAGAATGTGTAAGCAAATCTAGCTGCTAAATTACAAGTCTAACTGATATATTCAGTGTTTTTCCAGCCATTTAATTCATTTGTTTATCTAGAATTAAGGAAGTCCGATGGTACATTAACAAGAAGACACAGATGCTTTACATGTATAGTAAGGCATATGAAGTTTCATTTCTTGACTCTGCATTTTAGAGCACAATGCAGAATCGAATTCATTTTTAACAGGTTTTTAAATGACTGTCTTAATGCTTACCTGAATCTTTGGTTGGCTCTGGTTTTACTGTGATTCTTGGTTTGTAAATTTTAAAAGCCCATGGAAATGTCAGGTGGAGAAATTGCCAAGTTATATGTGGGGGTTTTAGACTTTAGTATTCCTTTTTCAAGTAGTATGTGGGCTTATACAATGACAGTGTAAATTTTAAAGTCTCCTAATTCTATACTGTGACTTGATGATTATCTAATTAGGTAATAATCTGAGTGGTTAAAATTTTTATTTCCGACAAACATTTGGTTTTCTAACCTGTAGAGTCTGAAAATAGTGAATAAGGTTTTAAGCAGTTTGTATTGTTATATTTTGTTTTATTTTACATGTGAATCAAAGCAGAGCTTGGCTCCTCTAAAAATTTCCAGTTGTTGTTTTCCCTAAAAAGCAAAGGCAAAAAAGTTTTTAGTAATGTTTTGTTTTAAAATGCTACTTTCACTTAATTATACGTGTATTCTAATGCTGGCCATTTTAGAAACATAGGGCATTGATATAGTTAGACATAGCATTCCAGTTTCCTATTTTGAATTGTAGTGACCAGGTCCTTAAAACAGATTGCTTCTCTTCTATAATTCTTGTATTTTTGAACTTATATTTCTTGTCCTTTAATCTCCCTTTACAGCATTTTCTGTCAAGATCAGATGTTTTATTAGCAATTATCCAAATATTCTAGTCTTGTTTGATATGTAAATTTAAGATGGTGGTCATCTCGTTTTTCAATATTAATTTTTATAAGGATTTTACAATGCATGAAAATAAATACTTGAATACATCTCAAATTATTCCAACACTCAACCCTTTTCAGAATTCTTTTAGGTCTCTTTGTGTCCCTTTCCTGATTGCCTTTATCCCCTTCCAAAATAAATGTCCTAAATTTATCCCCTCCTTATAACAAGGAAGATTGGAGTTTGACATTACTGTATGTATTCCGAAATATGTGTCTTTGCATGCATTTTCTGTGCCTACCATTTCTGTAACTTTACATCACTAAATATTGAAAGTAAGTAAAGTTTGGTTGGAATTTTTATTTTCATTATTTTCAGTGTAATTTCTGGTGGTTCCTCTCTGCTCCTTTTGTTCATTCAGTCAACACTCAGTACATACCGTGGATAGGTCACTATGCTAATGTCATGGGAGCTAACTGTATATTTAATAGTATTGGTTCAGTCGGAGTTCAAAATTGATAGAATGATTAAGATACTATCGTAGACATTGAAGCCAATGCCTAAAAATGTGATTCCTATGGCTGTGATACAGTTATACAATGTAGATTTGAGGTGAGGTTTTCTTTCCTAGCTCTTTTATTTTGAAGGCATTAGTATTTAGACATGTATGCTCTTCTGTAAGAAACCACAAATTTAGATGAAAGACAACTGGAGAAGCATGTTTTAAATTCAGAAAGATTACTGAAAGAGTTTCTTTAAATGTCAGATTTCTACTGTGTAAATGTTTGCTTCCATAAAATAGTTAATAATGAATAAGACTCTGGAAATGGAGAAAGTAAGGTGTTTAAAAACTATTTTTTAATGGAGATCAATCAGAAATAAAGTAGAGTTTAGTACCATCCCTCGAAGATACCATAAAAAACTATGTGATAGAGTTGAAAGAGCAAATAGGCTTTTAGGCCAAACAGATGGATTCTGTTCTCTGCTTGTCTGCTTTCTAAGCGTGTGGCTATGGCACTGCAGCTTTCAGTGTATTCTTTACCAAATGGGTGTAATGATTCCCGTTCCACAAGACATTTGAGAGGATTAAATGAAATTATGTGATTAATATAACCCACAATAGAACCTCAGTAAATTAGATCCCCACTCCTTTGATACATTTTTTAAAGCTTTTGAACATATTTAGAATGGACATATACTTAGTTTTGGGGCTTCCCAGGTGACACAATGATAAAGAATCCACCTGCCATTGCAGGGGATGCAGGTTCGATGCCGGGGTTGAGAAGATCCTCTGGAGAAGGAAATGGCAACCCACTCCAGTATTCTTGCCTGGGAAATCCCATGGACAGAGGAGCCTGGGGGGCTATAGTCCATGAGGTCACAAAGAATCGGAGATGATTGAGTGACTGAGCATGCACATACATACTTCTGAGTACTTTAACAGTCCCTAGTTCTCCAGTACTCTTTCCTGGAAAATCCCATGGGCAGAGGAGCCTGGTAGGCTGCAGACCATGGAGTGGCTAAGAGTCGGACATGACTGAGCGACTTCACTTTCACTTTTCACTTTCATGCATTGGAGAAGGAAATGGCAACCCACTCCAGTGTCCTTGCCTGGAGAATCCCAGGGACAGGGGAGCTTGTTGGGCTGCCATCTGTGGGGTCGCACAGAGTCAGACACGACTGAAGTGACTTAACAGTAGCAGTAGCAGTTCTCCACTTAAATTGTATATTATCCAAGCTCAGTCCCAGGTGGCATTTAGATAAAATGTAAGTTACCAGGTAATCTGTAACACATTCAGTTGAATTAATTGTCTTGAAACTTGGTCTTTGTTCCCTGCCCACCCCATATCACATGTAATAAATAAATTTATTTTCACAGATTATAAATTGAGAAATGTGTTCATAAGACACATATGCCCATTTTAAGAATATCTTTATTAAAAATTAATATCTGGCTGAAAAATAATTCCATGATGTTCATCTGAATTCCATTTTAAGCACATCCAGTGAGGTACAAAGGATAAATAGGATTAGTGCAATGTTTTTTGTATTCATACTTAAATTTTAGGATTATATGAATTTGTCATATTCTCATACGGTATTCTTGGTGAACAGCTTTCTCCTTCAGTGTAAGTCTTCTCTAAATATCATGTTGGAATGGATATTAACAATCTTCACATTGTTACTTTGAAGATCCCTCAGTGAACAGGCCTCTCATTATTTATGATCTTGACTGGTCCTTTCCCATACAACCTGTGAACAACGACTGGGACTGCTTTGATGAATAAAGTTGAAGTGATGCTATGCCAGGTTTGGGACTAGCCCATGGAATTGGCCTGGTAGCTGCAGTTTCTTGCTCTTGGAATACTCTTTCTTGGAACCCAGATGCCACACCGTGAGGAAGCACAAGCAGCTGTGTGGAGAAGTTCACGTGGAAAACGGAGAACTGAGGCCTCTAGCCAAAACCCCCACCAAACTTGGTTAACCATCTGAATGACTCTTTTTTTTTTTTTTTCTTTATGTTTCTTTCTTTTTTTTTTTAATTTATTTAATTGGAGGCTAATTACTTTACAGTATTGTGGTGGTTTTTGCCATACATTCACATGAATCAGCCATGGGTGTACATGTGTTCCCCATCCTGAACCCCTCCTCCCACCTCCCTCCCCATCCCATCCCTCAGGGTCATCCCAGTGCACCAGCCCTGAGCACCCTGTCTCATGCATCGAACCTGGACTGGTGATCTGTTGCACATATGATAATTTACATGTTTCAATGCTATTCTCTCAAGTCATCCCACCCTCTGAATGACTTTTAATTCTCCACGTGTCCTAGACTTTTAGCTTCAGTTGAGTGTCCAGTCTAGCCTCCAGGTGACACTAACCATCCTAACACCTAGTTCATACCACACAGAGCAGAAGAACCACCCAAGTAACCTACCATTTTAGGGGTAGTGTGTTATGTACTAGTAGCTAACTGAAATACCCTATGCGAAAATACATCTCAGTGCCTATTATATAACTCAGTGCATATTATCTATTGGGCAAGAAAGTTTGTGTCTCTTATCAGGTGGATTACTGAAAATGGTTCTTTCTTAGCTACTTGAAAGAATAGTGAACATTTTTAAATAAATCACCAAACATATATTTCTTTTGATATGCTCACTTATTTTATATCTTACAATTTAAGATACTTTCCTCTCAGAATGCAAAAAAAAAAAAATCACAAACACAAAATTTATGCACATCTTTTTGGTCATGACATTGCAGGAAAAAGCAGAACATTGACGCTAAAAGACCAAGTTTTAAGTTAAAATTATTACTAACTGTATGATCGTGGCAAGTTTTATTATATCTCTTGAGTTCTCAATCTTTTAGCTTAAGAAATGATGGGTTTGGGCCTCATGAACTCAGATTTACCTTTCAGCTCTAACATCTTAAGATTTTTATGTGTTTTGTTGTTTTTCATCAGAGTTAATAATACAGAATTGGATTATATAAGAGTCAGTAAGAGTCAGTAGTGTTACATGAGATAAAACACACCTGATATCTAGAATAAAGTTTACATACAGCATTTTTCACCTTTAAGAAAGTCTTAGTGTTATCTGAGGACACATGTGTAGATCCCTGTGGCTTTCAGTGGCCTTTATCATCCTCCTCTGTTCCTGCCAAATCTTGGTTTAGAAAAGGTCAGAGCATTTTTTAATTTCCAGCTTTTCTGGCTCATAGTTTAGATGTTGCTTGGGATTATAGGAAGGTCAAAGTGCAGTTAAGTCTGCATGAGGGAACTATTCAAATACTTAAATTATGTACCTAATCAAATCACTTCTTTAAAGTACATCTTACTGAGTAGTGCGTGTGATACTGTAAGGCAGAAATCACTGAGAGCAAGTGTTCTTGCCTGCTGGTGTTGGGATATACTGTATAAAATCTTTATGCTTGTTTATATTCATTTTATAACAATAAAGGCTTGAAAATGCCTTCTTTATTTTTCATTAGGGAATCACTTCTACTAAAACAGTCTCTATTTTGTCTACCATGACATCTCTACTGGTGAGGGTAATTAGTACCCATGCCAACCATGTTTTGTTTCTCTCTTTGAGAAAAAAATTTTTAGTAGAAAGGGGTATGTGTAAAAAAGCAGGTGGTAAAACAGGAGTTCAGTTTAGCTCAGCTTAGCCATCCTCTTCTGAACTTTGGTTTCTCCTATATGCTCGCATTAAGTCACTAAGCTGTGTTTGACTCTGCAGCCCCGTGGACTGGAGCCCACTAGGATCCTCCATCCTTGGCATTTCCCAGGCAAGAATACCAGAGTGGGTTGCCATTTCTTTCTGCAGAGGATCTCCAGGGATCAAACCCGCATCTCCTGCATTGGCAGGCAGGTTCTCTACCAGTTAGCCACCAGGGAAGCCCCTGGTTTCTCCTATACTCATATCCAAAAGACCCAAGTTTCCTGCAGTTTTCCGTATAGACAAGTTGAGGGATAAAAAAAGGAGTGAGTATGAAATCATTTTGCTATGAGTATGATTCATTATTAAAATTCAATTTAGAAGTGAAATTACAAACGTGACACTTCAGTATAGCCTTGTAAGAATCTAAAGTGATTCCTCTGTCTTTCCAAATGAACCAGACTTTACAGGGTAGGTTAAATTACACCTGCAGCAGTAGCTTGAAAAACATCCATCTGGCAGAGTGTTAAGGGAATAGGAGATTAGGAAGAAACACAGAAGGTCACTCTAATGCTATTCCTAGTTCCTCAGTAGTGGAATTGTCAGTGGTGTTATTTACATATAATTATTTATCAATTATTACATGGTAATGATATTTTAAAATAGTTCTCTGATGATTATGATTGGTTATGATCTCTTTGGCCTAAACTGTTTATTTAATATCACTTGAAATAGAGTGTTCCCCCATCAGCTCTTAAATCCTTTTAAGTGAAGGGTGAACCTTAGTCTGTGAAAAGGCTTCCTTAGTTACAAAGAAAGTCTGATTTCAGAAACTCTTCTGGCCTAATGAGAAGCAGCAAAAAGTGGAGAGTTCATTATGGATTGAAGAACCTTGATATTATCTGTAGCTTTGGATTGGTATTATGAGAAAGAGTTGTTTGGCCATCATATAAAAACATTGTAAGCCATTCATTGTGTACCACCATCTGGTGCCTCAGTTAGCTTGGGCTACCATACCATAGACTAGGTGGTTTAAATAACAAAAGTTCATTTCTCCCAGTTCTGGAGGCTAGGAAATCCAAGATCAAAGTGCCAGCTTGGTCATTTTCTGAGGAGGGGATCTCTTCCTGACTTGTGGAGGGCTGCCTTCTTGCCAAGAGAGAAAAAGAATTCTTGGCTGTCTCTTTATAAGGGCACAAAATCCCATCTGGAGGGCTTTTACCCTCATGACCTCATCTACCCTGATTATCTCCTGGAAGTCCTATCTTCTGTCTCCTGGAATATCCCGTCACAGTGAGGGCTGGGGCTTCAACATATAATCCGGAAGGGCGACCCAAACATTCACCTGGTTATTTTTGTATGCTGCCTTTTTTTTAAAGTATAATAATTGCTCATGAAATCTCCACACACACACAAAAGCATATTCATCCATTCCCTCACTTCCTCAATTAATTTAGAATTATAAAAGGAAATTTCTAAAAGTATTAAGAATCTAAATAATATTCTTTTTTAAGAGAAGACTATTTTCAGTGACTAATAAAATGTCCTTCTCTGCTAAAAATGGCATCAAGAGTAAAACTTAAAAACACTATAAATACCATTCATATTTACCCAAATACATATTTGGGTAATCAAGTTAGTAAATTTGGAAATCAACTAAATATTAAATACTTTATATGTTGATTTTTTCCTTTTGTAAAGATATTTTTATTTTTCAATAGTAACATGATAATCCCCTACTCTGAATACCATAAAAATGCCCTTTAAAGTTATCTCCTAGATTCTGAGAGGGCACAATACCCTTAGAGTTGAGTAAGGGCAAGGAATCACTTCTTTTGTTAAGAAGTCCTACATTTTTAGGGAACCCTCCTACACCGTTGGTGGCTATGTAAATTGGTGCTGCCACTGTGGAGAGTGGAGCTTGGAAACCTTGGGCAGGGAATACCTACTTGGGCAAGAAATAGAGCTGGAAATCTCCGCACCTGGCTGCCTCTGGCTGCTGAATTCATATGTGCAAACTCAGAAATAACAGGACTTGATCACTGAAGGAACTTTGAGATGACACTATGTCTCCCAAGTCCTGGAGCTCTGGAGACACTAAAATCAGCTAAAGGAATTTCTCATTCTCACAGTTTATATTTTAAATGACTCCCCAAGGGTCTAAGGTGAAATGATTTCCCCATAAATAATCTTTAAATGAAACTCGGTGGACTCGTTTCCTTGTACTTACAGAATAAGGCATCTGTCTGTCGAACTTTAGTTAGAATCTTTGATGTTTAGATTTGAAAACCTTAGATTGTAAATATTAATTGTAAAAAGGAATTCAGGTGAGATTCGAATAGTCCAAAAACTTTTCTTTTGAAAAGTATAAAACATCAGGCTACTGTCAGACCACGCAACCTGATTTCCATAAAGTCTGCCAGCTGTTTCTCATTAAACAATGCAAAATTAACATTGTACCCCCTGAAACTGCTAAACATTCTTTTTTCTTTCCCATACAAACCCTGTGAGAGGATGCTAGGAACTCATTTTCATGCATACATTTCAATTCTTCTGCTGGTTCTGCGGCTGGTAAAGAGAAACACAAATTTCTGGCTGTTGAAGAATCCCCTTGGAGTTTCCACAATGATAATGTTAAGTTAAAATTTAATTAAGTTGGCATTCAGAGCTTTGCCCTCACAAAGATTACCCCATGGATTACCTGCTCTTTCTTGTCTGTTCATTTCCTTTCCCCTGTCCGATAGTCCTTTATAGTCTTACTTTAAAAAATAAACTTTTACTATTAAGGCAATTGAAGTATAGAAGTTTTATGTTATTAGTTATTTCATAAATTCTACAAATTTTCAAGTGCCTTAGGTTCCTTCCTAAAGATAACTACATATGTTACTTTGGAAAGGCGTTCTCTTTGAGGCTGTAAAATATCAATCATTATTCTACCTCGTTGAACTTTATTTGGAAGAGGACTTAAATGGTAGCTAGTCCAGCCTCCCAGTACAGTGTTGGAAGCTTCCCTCCAATAACTCTGATAGGTTGTCATCTCACTCTACTTGATCTGGCTCAACAGATCATCTCTGGATTTAGCACCAAACTTAGAATTTCACACTTTAAGGAGAGATATTGACCCAGTCAGAAGAAGCACTGGAATCAACTGGAGGGATTTAGTTCAGGAAGAGACCAAATGACCATCCATTAGAGATACATAGAAAAATCCAGCACTAGGAAAGAAGCAGATAAATTATCTTCTTTAATTTCAGTATTCTGTTATTCTTCCATGTCCTCTGATGCTTATTCTGAATCACTTCTTTTGTTAGGAAGTCCTACATTTCTAGGGAGTCCTCCTACACTGTTGGTGGCAGTGTAAATAGGTGCAGCCACTATGGAGAACAGTATGGAGGTTTCTAAAAAAAAATAAAGTTACCAAGTGATCCAGTAATGTTTCTCCTGGGCATGTATCCAGAAAAAGATGAAAACTCTTAAGTCAAAAAGATATATACACTCCAGTGTTCACAGCAGCACTGTTTACAATAGCCAGAACATGAAAGCAACCTAAGTGTCTATCAACAGGTGAATGGATAAAGAAGACATGATGTACATATACAATGGAATATTACTCAGCCATAAAAAAGAATGAAATAATGCCATTTGCAGCAACACACATGGACCTAGAGATTATCTTTTACTTCCTAAGCAAAGGAAGACAAAGACAAATATCATATGATATCTAAAATGAACTTATTTACAAAACAGTCTAACAGATATAGAAAACAAACTCTTGGTTACCAAAGGGGAAAAGGAAGGGGAGATATAAATTAGGAATTTGGGATTAATAGATACACACTACTATGTATAAAGTAGATGAACAGCGAGAACCTACTGTGTATCACAGGGAACTGTATTCAATATCTTATAATAACCTATAATGGAAAAGTATATATATATATATATGAATCACTTTGCCATATGCCTGAAAATAACACAACAGTACTTCAGTTTTTTTAAAAAAAGAAGTCCTACATTTCTGGGGCACTCATCCAATAGTATGGCACACTCTCAATATTGATAGGGTCTGATTTGAATGCTGAGTTGAGTCAGAACTACCAAAGTGATCCCTGCCCACCAACAGCAGTTTCCCCTCCCTCTCAGCCATACTCATTCATTTCTGAACATCCTCTCCAGAATCTGAGTGTCAGAACCCAGCCAAAGGAAAGGAAGGAAGGCAGAGTGAGAGTTCTGAGGTCAGACTTCCCTGTATTTGATCTGACTCTGCTATTAGCTTGCCATATTAATCCCCATGTTTCTTAGTTTCCTTATCTGTTGTGTGGAGATAATGATAGTCTCTAGACCTGGTAGTGGTTATGTAAAGTAAGCAAATTCATACATATAAGGCACTTTAGTACATAGAAAGTACCCAGTAGATTTTAGCTATTATTTTAACAAAATACTTTGTATTTCAAAGTGTTTTTATATCTTCTATTTCATTTTCACCAGAAAATAACACAGTAAAGAAGCCAGTACTATTATTACTCTCTTATTTCAGAGATTGAGACTTACAAACATTAATATGTTAAATGCTCCTAGGTTGTAGGAATAGTATGTCTTACTAATGAAAAGTAACAGTCTTGATGTAGTCCACTGTGATGGGACTGTAGCTATTATTAGGTGCATGAGCTCTAGGCGCTTTGCTTTAGAGAACTGCTGACCAAGTGTCCCAGCACCAGAGAAAAAGACTCATAATGGGAAAGAAAACATTATTATTAGAAGATCTAATAATGTGTGGTCTGTAGAAAAAAGAAAAGTTAAAGGAGATACTGGGGAAAGAAGTGAATTAAGGTATCTTTTTAAAGTCTTATTTCTACTTTGGTTCATCAGTTTTCATTCTGCAGATAGTTTTTCTCTTTTAAACTATTTTTATAATAGCCCAAGAGTTGAGAAGCTACAAGGAAACTTGTTATGATACTATGTAAAATACCTATTCTAAAGACAGGTGTCAGTGATGAGATATAGTTATTTCCATGGACTCATGCCCGTATTGATTCTCTGGCTTTTAATTTGGTTTGATGCTGATTTAAGTTTCACTGTCTCAAAGAACTTCTTAGCTATACCTCACACTCTATGCCTAAAGGAAATTTAATAAGCTCTGATTATGCATTTATTATATCTTCCTGAGAGTTTTATATTAATGGCTGATACAGTATTTTATTTGTAGAAGGGGCACACTGATCTGTCTTAACCAATGGTAAGTTTGAATGAGATATGTTTTGTTAAGATAGCCAGAGCAGAGATGGAGCATTTATAAATGTCCATTTATAAGGTGTTAGTCACTCAGTCATGTCCTATTCTTTGCGACCCCATGGACTGTAACCTGCCAGGCTCCTCTATCCATGGGATTCTCCAGGCAGGAGTACTGGGGTGGGTTGCTATTTCCTTCTGTTTATAAGATCCAACCAGTCCATTCTAAAGGAGATCAGTCCTGATGCTAAAGCTGAAACTCCAATACTTTGGCCACCTCATGCGAAGAGTTGACTCATTGGAAAAGACTCTGATGCTGGGAGGGATTGGGGGCAGGAGGAGAAGGGGACGACAGAGGATGAGATGGCTGGATGGCATCACTGACTTGATGGATGTGAGTTTGAGTGAACTCTGGGAGATGGTGATGGACAGGGAGGCCTGGTGTGCTGCGATTCATGGGGTCGCAAAGAGTCGGACACGACTGAGCAACTGAACTGAACTGACAAGGTGATAGTTATTAAATAATTATAGCACAGGACTTCCCTGGTGGCTCAGATGGTAAAGCGTCTGTCTACAATGTGGGACACCCGGGTTCGATCCCTGGGTCAGGAAGATCCCCTGGAGAAGGAAATGGCAATCCACTCCAGTACTATTGCATGGAAAATCCCATGGACAGAGGAGCCTGGTAGGCTACAGTCCATGGGGTCGCAAAGAGTCCGACACGACTGAGCGACTTCACTTTCACTTTACACAGTGGAAATACTATACAAAGAATAAGATGGACCTATATGTACTAGTATTTTTAAGAGAAAAAAAAAAGCCAATTCAGAAGAATATTGTGTAATCTGTGTGTGACAAGTGAAAGTGTTAGTCCCTCAGTTGTGTACAACTTTGTGACCCTGTGGACTTAGCCTGCCAGGCTCCTCTGTCCATGGAATTCTCCAGGCAAGAGTACTAGAGTGGGTTGCCATACCCTTCCCTGGAGGATATTTCCAATTCAGGGATCAAACCCAGGTCTCCTGCATTGCAGGCAGATTCGTTCCCATCTGAGCATTTCCCACCAGGGAAGCCTTGTGTGACAAAAGCAACAGCACAAAGAACTCAGAGGAAAACAAACATGCCTTCATATAACATAGAAAAATATCTCAGATGATACAACTATAAGTAGTGCCTATCTTTAGGAAAGGAGTTTGTTGGATAAAGAATGGCAACCCACTCCAGTATTCTTGCCTGGAGAATCCCAGGGATGGAGGAGCCTAATGGGCTGCCATCTATGGGGTCACACAGAGTCAGACACGACTGAAGTGACTTAGCAGCAGCAGCAGTAAGTCTTACCTCATCGCAAATGCATGTGTGCCCTTGGCGCACACACTCAGAGACACACATGCTATTTTCTGACTTGAGACAGGTCCAGAATCCAAGAGTCATTCAGCTTGAAGTCTGCCTAGAGTTGGATTATCAACCATCCCAGTTTGCCTGGGGTGAATGGGTTTCCTGAGACTAGGAATGGCCTGAGCAAACCAAGATGAATTGATTACCCTAGCCTGAAAAATCCCAGAGGATTTCATCTAGGTCAAAATGAAAATCTTAGTGAAAACCGAAATACACTATACATCATGAAGTTAGGCAACACTCTGTTGACTTACATCATGGCTTCGCAGTTGTGGTTTTGTTCTTTCTTAGGGAATGCTTCATACATCACACAGGCCTGTGTTGAAACGTGGTATAAATCTTTTACACAAATTCAAAGTCATATTCACCAAGCTGGATTATATGTATCCCCTCTTCTCTTTCACTAATGTAAATCAAAAGCAAACTATAATTTTCATTTCATTACTAGCATGAAGCACTGTGTTAAGCCTTCAAACATAAAATTAAAATACACTCCTCATTCTCAACAAGCTCACAGTGGATTAGAGGAGACAGACACATAAATATCAGTGTTTAACTGTGTTATTTTGTGACAAGTGTTAAAGTATAAGATAGTGGCACACAGTTTTAGAACCAGTCTTTAGCAGTCTTTTAAGTGAATACTTTTTGTTGCCATTAACAGCCATAGGAAATTCTGCAACTAGAAAAGAAGTGTGGGTACCTAGGTGTCCTGGATACCAAGGAGAAAAACATTTCAATAAGGAATAAATGATCACCTGTGTCAGATGATGCAAATAGGTGAAGTAAGATGACGGCTGAGAAATGATGATTAGGAAATAACTTCTAAGTGTGCAAGATACTCAATAAGGTGATAATAAGTAATAACCACCATTTGTTGAGCTTTTTCTGTGTGATACTGTATTAGACGCTTATTTATATAGTTAACTTTAATCCATAAGATAGTCTTACATGGTAGGAATTATAATTCTCATTTTATAGATATTAGAAGCCAACTCAGACATTAAGAAACTAGTCCAAAGCCACATAGCTTGTATATTTTGTAAAAGAGACATGCAAACCCCAAACTTAAAAGTCTCTGCTCATCATTTCTTCTTACTGTGCTGCCTGCACTTCTGTTACAAAGTTGTGTCCACAGTTTTTTATATACTTTTCATTTAAAATGTTTTACATTTTTACAGTGTTGTTTTGTTTTCTGCCGTACAACAATGCAAGTCAGCCGTAATTATCATCCAAAATTTTATAACAGAATGGTTGTTGTTCCTGTTTTAGCTTT
>NW_011494677.1:8773317-8839898 GCF_000754665.1 Bison bison bison | reverse complement strand
GCTTTGCATGTATAAAGTTTAGGATAAATTAATGCATTATTGTGTGCTTCAAATCTGTATCATAAGAAGCAAAGATAAATATACATATATGTTTCTTTTTTCTCTTATGGCCTGATTCCAAGAAGAAAACTTTGAATTATGGGATTTAAGTAAGGATTCTTTTTTGAATAAACATTTTACAATATAAAAATAGTAGTAATAGCCAATCTCTTACAGCAGAATAGTATTAAGATAGGTTTTTTGATAGAGCTATTATGTTTGCAGTTGTTTCATATTTTATCACTCTACATGTTTGACTTTTAAAGTATTCACAACAAAAAAGTCTGTTTTAAAAGTAAATCTGAGATACGCAAACTGACAGATTGCTGTGCTGTCCTGTCCACAGCGATGCCTTAAATGTTTGATTCTTGTGTTTACTGATTTACAGCCACCACAAAATTATCAAGCACCATGTGTGAGTACATGGGTCTGCTTTTTTTTTCTCCCAAAACCAAAATTATACTCTGTTAATTATCCTAGCATTTAGAAAATTACTCTTACCGTTGTTTTGCCATTTGGTAGTTGAGGTATAAAGTTGACACTATGTGGTAACCATTCACTAAATTTAGTCCTGCACCATGTGATTTTAATTGCTTTGCATCGGAAGATAGCATTTAGTATATAATGTTTAGTTGTAAATTTTTTTCTAGAGGAAAAACCCCTGGGCTCAGTAGTAGAAGCTTGTTCAAATCACCCTTTGTTCTCAACTTGTACTTTTTCTTTTTGCTTTATACCATTTCCTCAGATTTACTGCACGCATTTCACAGACTTTTATGCGCCTTCCAATGATACTATTTAGTTTGCATAATTAGCATCCACAGTAGAATGACTGCTGGGAAAGTTTCATCCAGCGTGTTCAGCACTCACTGCCTACGAATTCATCTGCTCCTGTAGCTCATCTGTCTCTGCCTAGATGCTGCTGTCATTTTGCTAACTGACACTGTCATTCTCTCTCTCCTAGATTAGTCCTGCAGGCTTCTATTCAGGTCTTGCTGCCGTCAGATTTGCCCTCCCAGTCCAGTCTATTGAGTAACTAGAGTGATCTTTCCAAAACTCCATTCTCAGCCCCATTACCGCCAGGGTATCATATGGGCACTTCAAACTCAATAAACCCGAACTTCGTATTCTTTCCCTTTGAGTTCCCTTCCCATCTCCCCTCTATCCCTCCCTCCCTTCTTTTCTTCTTAAAAGCAAGCTTCAAAAGCAGTCTAACATCTGTATAAGGAGAGAATGGTGAGAGAGAAGGCAGAAAAATATTTGAAGAAATAATAGCTGAAGGTTTTTCAGATTTGGTGAATACTATACATAATAGATCCAAGAAACTCAGCCAGCCCCAGGCACTCACATATACCAAAAAAAGAAGAAAAAGGCTGTACCAGGGTACATCACGAATCAAATTGCTTAATGTCTCTTAATGATAAAGAGAAATTATGAATGTGTCCAGAGGAAAAACCACATGTACACAGGAATAAAGATAGAATGTAGGCGGATTTCTAGTCTCAAAGAGTATAAGCCAGAAGATAGTGAAACGACATCTTTAAAATGTTAAAGGAATGGGAAAATAAGTCCTGAAAATAACTTGATAGTCCTTGGAGGTATTTGCAATAACATTTGACATGTGTCTGAAGGCAGAAACTTGGACAGGCTTGTTGTTTGATGATTCAGAAATTTTAATCATCTATTTTCATATGGCATTTTACATTTTAAAGGTGTTTAAATATGGGAGAAAACTTTGCACACTGTTTTGAAATAGCCAAGAGGAGTGG
The DNA here is from genome assembly GCF_000754665.1 of Bison bison bison. Taxonomy (NCBI): domain Eukaryota; kingdom Metazoa; phylum Chordata; class Mammalia; order Artiodactyla; family Bovidae; genus Bison; species Bison bison. The sequence goes on along the minus strand of NW_011494677.1, from coordinate 8,838,093 downwards.
TTTTATCTCCATTTTGCAGGTGAGAAAGCTAAGCTGGTAGTTAACATGATGTTTACAGTTCTGTAAGACCCAGGACTGTGATCAGGTTTCCTGACTTCCTATTCAGGACCTTCTTCTATCTACCCGACCTCGTTATTAGCTATGTTTTGCTCAAGAATAATTCCTAAAGTTAGAGACTGTCAGAATAAATAAAATGTATGGGGTGCCTTGAAAGCAGTAATAGGTAATACAGTAGTTAGTAATTCTTTTGTATCTTGACAAAATATGTGAAGAAAATAAAATGAAAATCTTTTAAAATCCCACTGCTTATGAGAAGCCATTGCAGTATTTAAACTTGAAGTGAATGAGTAGAGGTAGGGAAATTGCTATGATTATGGAGAAACTTTTAATTAAAATAATGTTATTTCTGATTTTTTTTAAAGGTAAGAAGTTTGATTATTTTTCATTTTCATATTATATGTGAGCAGAGAACCTTTTGATAACGGGTCAAATTGTGACAAATTTGTTGAAGAGAAACTTAATTTTCCTCTTGTATTTATACTGCATATAAATTAAATACCATCTTGGCATATTTCATTGCATATCCTACTAAGGTAGGAAGTTAGTTTTGACCCATTGCTAGCAGCAGTCTGGTGGGATGAATACAGTCCGTTATCTTGTTTTGTTTTTTTTTTCCCACTAGAATTTCTTCAGATATTCTTTAGAGATGTTTTTCAGCTTTTCCTATTACGGAGGAATTCTGAAAGCTAGCTCTTTATAATAGAATTGGGATTTAAAAGTTAGAATTTGAATGGTGGACAAGGCATAAGTAGGATAAAGAAGAATATTTCCAGTTATGGGGAATATGAACTCTGACATCCCAGAACAGTTGGAATGGTCCTTGATGTAAAGAAACTAAGAAATAATGTAGAGTAGATAGAGTAGGGCATGATAACTGAAGGCTTTAAAAAAACCACCAGGAGAAATAGGTGAATGACATGAAGTTACAGGGTTTCCCTGGTGGCTCAGAGGTAGAGAGTCCTCCTGCCAATGCAGGAGATGCAGATTCAGTCCTTGAGTCTGAAAGATCCCCTGGAGAAGAAAATGGCAACACGCTCCAGTATTCTTGCCTGGGAAATCCCATGGACAGAGGAACCCGGCGGGCTACAGTCGGGGTTGCAAAAAAAATCAGACATGACTTAGTGACTATAAACAGCAACAACAACTGAAATTAGAATTTACTTCTGAGATGAGTGAATTGTCTCTTATCCAATTAAGAAAGATGAATTTGTGTACTTCACCTCAGTATTTTCTGTATGTGTTAACACTCACTGCCTTTAAAGAAATACAGATTAAATGCCAAAATAAGAATTATTTACCTTTATTTTACCTGATATTTTACCTTTGTTTCTTTTTCTTTTCTAGTCAACTCCTTTACATCTAGCAGCAGGCTACAACCGAGTTCGGATCGTTCAGCTTCTTCTCCAGCATGGTGCTGATGTGCATGCAAAAGACAAAGGGTACGTGTATCTGCTTATTTTCTTGAATGGTGTCACTCATGGGTCATTTATTACACTTGGTGTTCAACATCTGATACACCAAAGTTTTTGAGCACTGGGCAGAGTCTTACATCCCGTTGTTTTATGGCTTGTACAGCATTTTGAGAACGTTCACAGTGATTTGACTTATTTTCATATTCCTACTAATTAAGGATTCGTCTCATAACAATTTTGTAAATTAGTTTAATTTTACTGTATTCTATTATTTGCAGTCAAAATTTCTCTCAATTGCAATTACTATTTTTCAACTCTTAAGTTGTACTTCAGAAAGATAGATGAATCAAAAATTCTGATAACCCAGTAATATGACTATTCTATTTATCAGATATGAAAGGATCATCTTTTATTAATAAGCTAAAATCTTAAGTATACAGTATTTTAATGTTTTTCCTGATGAAATCTTGACCATCTAAACTGAGAAAACCTTAAAGATACTTATGAAGATTGATGTGAAAGAGAGGTGTCTGGGAACCAAAAAAAGCAGTATGTCATTTATTTTATAAACAGGTGAATTTTGGAAAACTTTGTACCAGTCTCCTAGCTAATCTCCAGGGACGTGGAAATTGGATCTGTTAGCCTATACATTGGGCTAACACTTCTCCTTATGCCACTTTAATATCTAAAAGATAATTACCTGAGTGCCCCTGTGATGTAGATTCCTATTACAGTCGTGATGGGTAGCGTAAAGGAAAGAAGCTCCAGAGAAGGCTGTCTTTCACTTTGCCCCTCTCCACATGAGGAAACAGAGACAAGAAGAAAGAGCTCAGTACTTGAGACAGTTCTCAGAAGGGGAGTCTACCATTTCAAATCTGCTGTTTTCGGTGCTCTGTTTCTCCTTTGCCTGCCCCGTTCTCTGCGCCATATGTACGTGGTGTTCCCATAGTATAGGGCACACATGCCTGATGCTCTTGTACACCTCTGCAATCCTTGTGCATGTCTGAAAGCAAATGGGTGAACCATAGGTGAGTCCTCAAGAGAAGTACACCCCCAACAAGAGGGTTCTTAATTTGTGCAGAGTGACATTTGGGTATGCAAGCTATAATAATTTAGATATTGAATTCTTGTGTTGGAAATCACCATGAAAGTAAAATAATATGGTAGGAATATTTCAGTTCACCATCAGTTAACATTTATTTTCTGTAAATACTTAACATATAAAGCAGGCAGTTTGTAATTAGTACATGCATTCTACCTTTACTTAAAAGCTTTTCTACTTGGTTCCTTAATGATTGACATAAAATAACATAAGTAACGAAAGGTTGGACATTAGTTATGCTTTGTATTCTCTTATTACTTTAAAATATTTTGAATATAATTGTATTGGAATTTGTTAGATTTTTGTTTCTTAGCATTTCTTGGATGAATGACTAAGTTGTTGGACATTACAGTGTCTTAGTTTGCTTTTTTCTGTTTAGCGGACTTGTGCCTCTTCATAATGCGTGTTCATATGGACATTATGAAGTCACAGAACTGCTACTAAAGGTAAGAAGAATTAAAGATATTGAATATTGTTTGCCTTTAATTTGTTATGAGTTTACTCATGGGGATTTTTTACCAAGCTTTTTAAGAGAACAAAATTGTTGTGGGTTTTTTTTTTTAATATTCACTGTTGCCTTGAAATGTTTAAAGTATTCAGCTTATTTTAAACTGTATTTTAAATGCTGAAATTAAAACAGTTGTTGACATTTCAGAGTTATAACTGAAATTTACAGTGAAATGAATGTTGTATTTGATTCAGTGAAATGATTGCTGACCATTAACTTTTCTTTTCTCAATTCAGCACGGAGCTTGTGTTAATGCTATGGATCTGTGGCAGTTTACCCCGCTTCACGAGGCCGCTTCCAAGAATCGCGTAGAGGTCTGCTCTCTGTTACTTAGCCATGGTGCTGATCCCACTCTAGTCAACTGCCACGGCAAAAGCGCAGTAGACATGGCTCCAACCCCTGAGCTCCGGGAGAGATTGACTTGTATGTATTTATATCCTAAAATCAACACTGCTTGTTGTAAATTAGAATATCTTCTTTTTGGTATTAGGGCTGATGTTTTGTCCAACTTAGATAATGGCCTTGTCTTCTTGTATGTAGACTAACTAGTTATTCTCTTTTCTGATTCTTTATGAATTCTGCAGGAATCTTATATATGTACACTATATTATTTTGTGTTTATTCAGCTTAATTCTAATTTATGTGTTCAGGCTCTTTTTTTTTTTTAAAGACTAGAGAGGATAAGTTCATCAGTAACCATTTATTGAACATTTACTATATGTCAGAAACTGGAAACGTAGATGTATACAAACCAGAAAAAAAAAATCTCTAAGTTCACAGGGCTTATATTCTTACACTGTTGGTAATAAAGATGCTATATAACATCATGGAATGCTCACTGTTGCCCAGACCCTGCAAGTTGCACAGTCATGTTTTTATTTGTGCTATAGCCCAAGCACAATCACTAGTCCAAATTTAAATAAGATAATTTTTACGACTTGGTTGAAGTAATTTTCTCAGATACTGATACATCTTATATTTACATATGCATGTTTTTTATAAACTTTTGTTTTAGAATAGTTTTAGATTTAGAAAACTTACCAATTAATACAGAAAGTTCTCATATGTCTCATACCCAGTTTCCCCCCATAAACATAATAATATGGTACATTTGTCATAATAATGAACCAGTACCAATACATTATTAACTAAAGGCTGTAACTCTATTCAGATTTCCTTAGTTTTTACCTAAAGTTCTTTTTCTGCTCCAGGATCCCTTTCAGAATTGCTGTTGCTGTTCAGTCACTCAGTCGTATCTGACTCTTTGCGACCCCATGGACTGCAGCACAGCAGGCTTCCCTGTCCTTCACAGGGAAGTCTTTTTTCTGCTCCAGGATCCCATTCAGAATACTGTATTAAATTTAGTTGTCATATCAAATACCAAGATATTTTTAATTCTACCTGTAGGCATTTCAGGTTTAAATTAAAGTAGGTGTCACATACCTAATTTTAAATTTGTCCCATAGTTGATACTGTCTTACATCTAGGATGCTAAGAATCAGATAACTGGATTTAAACACCTGAGAAAACCTTTGAACGATCATTTAAGAAAAAGGCATAGTCAAAATGAAAACATCAATGAAGTTTAAACAGAATATAAATTTATGTTAAAACAGGAAGAATTCCTTGCGATTTTGATCTCGTTTAAATGGAAATCCAAACTTATTCTGGTGCCGGAACAGATGACATCCACTAGATTACAGGCCCGCACAAACCAGGTCATCACTGGGCAGATGTCTTGGCAATGAATCCTTGTGGAGTGCATATTTTCTCTCTCCCACTCATATGACTCTTGTCATATGTTATCTTCCATTATATAGTTTATTTTTCTATGTGATGTTCTGTCTCCTCACTTTAGTTTTAAATTCTTAGGAAGATCTTTGGTTTTATTATTGTATCTTCTTAGCACCTGCAGAGTGCCTTATTACCTAATAAAAATGTGTGGATGGCGTTCGTGTTTGGGCTTGTACCCCAACCTAGCACGGTACATTGTGCATGCTATGTGTCCAGCAGGTTTATTGAATTAAATTTAACTTAACTCAAAGTGTATTTATTTTTTAATATCTTTTTCTAATTTCTTTCTTTTAGTTTTATACCCCAGACTTGGCTTTATCCCCGGTCACCAATTGACTTTTTTCCTTCCAGTCATTTTGTAAATACAAGTATTGTCATGGGTTTTTACATTGTCTCTCATTGGTCTCTCTGATTCCAGTGTAAACATTAAAATTTAACCAAGATTTCTATAGTTTTGTAAAGGAAAAAGGTTCCCTGATTAGAGTATTTTGCAACCTTCTCAGTATCTTCTTAAATAAGATTCTACTAATGAAGGAAAGCATTTAACAAAGTTGGAACTTTTCTAACCAGTTCTCATCCTCATGCTCACTGCTTTATGCTAGGCAATCACAGTAACAGACTTTATTTCATATGTACTTTATGCTAGGCAATCACAGTAACAGACTTTATTTCATATGTACTTTATGCTAGGCAATCACAGACTTCATTTTAGGAAAATTATACAGGAAACAGAAAACAACATTTTGATCATACCCATCATTACAGCATTTTCTCCATACATTTCTTCTACTCTTTCTTGTTGACTTTTTTATTTGTTGTTTTCATGAACCCAGATGAACACAATAGTGTGGGTTCTGCACATACTGGAGTTGAAAATCCTAAAAGTAGCTTTCATTCTTGTTTCAAAAGGCATTTATAAAGAGAAACTTCTAAGGCATTCTATAAATGTTAAGTTTTCAAGGTAATTAGGATTTCTGAAGTTTCAAAGTCATGTACTTCAAGGAATTTGGCAATGATCAAGTACCACTAAACACACAGTTAAACAAAAATGTTTTCCCCCAAACCTGCCATGACTTATTTTATGCATATCAGCATTCATGCAACAATTATTTATTGGCTACCTACTGTATGCCAAACACTGTGGTCAGTGATGGGACCACTGTCACAGATGAAACAGTGCGATAAGCCCTGTGACAGAAGGCTAAAGACAAGTGCAGAGGCTTTTAGAAGAACGAATCCTAACAGGGAACATCGGAAAGGCTTATCCAGAGTATCTGAACTGAGGCCCTGAGCAACGAGTAGTAGTTAATACGTGTGTGTGCGTGTGTGTGTCTCTGTCTCTCTCTGTCTTATAAGGGAGAAAAGAAAGTGACAAGGGGCCCTCAAAGGAAAGAGAGAAAGGCAAAGAGAAAGAGTTCAATGCCAGGCAGATGCAAAGGCCTGAACATGAGCAGGACTGGAATTATGTAACATATTATGTCACATATCATTTATATCTTTTCAGAACAATTTTCAGCTTTTTGTTAACAAGTAGTCTTATCAAAATATACTCCAGTCTTTTAAAATAAAAAATAAGACTATTTGCTTTTAATAAATGAGAGTAGTGGATTCTTATTCATGTAGTTAATTTAGAACTGCCTTTTAAAAAGTCTTACTTGCTTATATAGATAATAAATATATAACATTAACTATTCTTTGAAAATTTTTCAGACTCTGGAACTTCCCCCATAAATCAGTTCTCCCTTCCTCTGTGTTAAGATATAATCATTGTTAATATTTTGGTGAATATTTCTCTAAATGTATTTTTTATATCATTAGTTGTATTTAGTTGTGCTGATGGTAAGGTAGTAGTAATCATACCCAAAAAATGGGTCAACCTTCCCTTTCTCATTTGCTACCTGAATTTTCATTTTAAAATATATACTTTCATGTCCAATATATAGAGAGCTATCGTTTTGTTTACGAGTTAGAAAGTATTCCAGTGTGTGAAAGTGAAGTCACTCAGTTGTGTCCGACTCTTTGCGACCCCGTGGGCTGTAGCCCACCAGGCTCCTCCATCCAAGGGATTTTCCAGGCAAGAATACTAGAGTGGGTTGCCATTTCTTTCTCCAGGGGATCTTCCCAACCCAGGGATCGAACCCAGGTCTCCCGCATTGCAGGCAGATGCTTTAATCTCTCAGCCACCAGGGAAGCCTATTCCAGTGTATAAGTGTTCACAAATTACTTAACTGGTTTCTGTTTGGTGTACATTTAAGTCAACTTGATTTAAAACTTTGCTGGAGTGAGTATCTTTATATGTGTATCTGTATGTGAACGCTGAGTAGAAAATAGTCTTATTTCAGACATTTTCATTAACCTACACCCTCCTCCTCTGCACTTGTATCATTGTTTTGTCATGTTGTGGCTGTCGCTAAAATAGAGGAATATGTAAAATTAATAAGTTTCCTACTTTATAATCATGATAATGATTTTTATAGATTTTAAAGATTTATATGTCACCATTATTTCATTAACAGATGAATTTAAAGGTCACTCTTTGCTACAAGCAGCCAGAGAAGCAGACCTAGCCAAAGTTAAAAAAACACTTGCTCTGGAAATCATTAATTTCAAACAGCCACAGTCTCATGAAACTGCACTGGTAAGATCTTATTGTTAATCCGTTCCTTGGGTCTGTAACAGTGTAAACTCAAAATACAATTTTCATTTCAGAAACCTTAAGGTAACTTTAGTATCTCAAGTGCCAGGAATTTGCATTTTAATATTGGTTGCATTGATTTTTAAATTTGGTTCAGGAGATGATTGCTTTCATGGGTGAGAGAAGAGCCATTTGCTCAACCTTAATTTGAAAATTATTTTTACATTTGCCTTTATCCAACCATATTATAACAAACCTACTTTTTGCTCATGAAATACAAAATGTGATTTTTCTCATAGAATCTCCCTTTTCTTGTGGTTGCTAGTTGCTAGATAAAATTTGCTTTCTACAGAAGATTAAATTATTTTCAAAGGTACTTGCCTCATCCTTTTGAGCAATTGTAGTCAAAGAATTATTATATTCCTTAATGAAATATAGTAAGACTAGAAAATTTTTTGTTCCAGACTGTAAATATTGTTTTTTTTAAACTATTCATCTTCTTTCTGTTAATGTACTTGGAGAAAGATGATTCTGTTTTCTTTGTCAATGATCACATTAAGTTTCAGGTATAGGACTGGTTGGATTACACTTTAATACAGAATTTAAGCATAAGGGATGCCTCTATCACAAACCTCTAAATATGCTTCAGTTAACATTCTTAACTTATATCTGGCACAGAAGGGTCAAACTGTAGGCAATACCTGCTGAAAACAACATTGTAAGAGTTACCAAACCAAAATAGGCCAACTGTATGTGTGGCCCCCATGCAGGGGTTTAGATACATTCAGGCTACACAGTATATGCCAGGACACACTCAAAGCCATGGACTAAACCTGACCTGCTTTTTCAGAGTGTTCATTTTATTCATTAGTACATAGTTTTTTACTTTTTAAATTTTAATACAAATATGAAGTGAAGTTGAACACAAAGGTTGTATAAATAGAGGATAAAACATAAAATTTCTGAGAATACGTCTCTCTCTAAGCTCCTTCAAGTCTCTTACCTTCTTACCTATCCCTGGGCATATGGACTTATTCTCCAATGGTGTTAGGAGTACCTCTGGGGAAGAGCTTGAGAAATACTGACTTTTGTGGCTGACAACCTACTGGAGGACTGGGTAATTCAGTTATGAATTTTTTTAGCTTCGGAGAGGCAGTATTCTGATACCTCAAGTAAATATATACTGGATAATTGCTTATTGGCTAAAGGGAAAGGAATGAAGTCTCTCTAAATGCTCAACTAAGAACATAATTTCACCTTGATTTAAAGGCTTGTGTTTCATACTCGCAGTGTATTTAGGAGGAATTTCGGTCGTCTCCGTAATGTGAAAATATATGTTTTGAGACAGCAGTGTTTTAAATAGTCAGCAGGTGCTTTTCAATTCAGAAATCTACTTTTACACAGTTTATTTTATCCACTGGTTTTTCTTTATGTTACAGCACTGTGCTGTGGCCTCGCTGCATCCCAAACGCAAACAAGTGACAGAATTGTTACTTCGAAAAGGAGCAAATGTTAATGAGAAAAATAAAGAGTAAGTGCAGTCGCAGAAGGCGTTGCTCTGTAGTTAAAGCAATACTGCGGTACAAGTTAAGAGGTGACCTTTTCCTTTCTCCTCTCCGCAGTTTCATGACTCCCCTGCACGTTGCGGCAGAGCGAGCCCACAATGATGTCATGGAAGTTCTGCATAAACACGGAGCAAAGGTAAAAGGCACACCTGAGATAAGGTGCCAGTCTCGGCACTGAGTATCTAGCTGCACTTAAAGATTGTTCCTCTCCTCTCTGATTCTCCTGAAGAAATTAATCTTATAAAGGACTGTTAACATGTGTTTGAATTCACTGATTCTCTTTTAAAGCTGATTTAAATCTGGTTGCTAATAGAGGTAATTCCTGGTGCTTTATGTTGTACTTTACTGTCATTCTTCTCTAAAGCAATAAATGTGGTTAGGGTCTTACCGTTTGAAATGCATTTCAACTTTACACTGTTTTACCTTAATACTGGAATTGATATATTTTGGTAGTCAACATCAATGATGGCTTATCAGAAAATAATTTATGTAAATGATGGGCAAAATATTGCTACTTATTTTAAAGAACATTTGTTCCTTCAAACCAGTAATGGTAATCATTTTTTCACATAACCTCAATAAAAAGAAATAAAATTTTAATAACCATTTTTATTGGCATTGTCTGAGTGACATTATCTGCAACTCCAGGACTCCCATGAATTGCTTGAGGAAATTTTGCTTGAAGGAAACAAGCTGGTTGTTTTTCAGAGGTACTTGAACGTGAAAATTTTTAAATCCGCAACAATTTTTTTTTTTAACAGCTCAGCTTTTTATTGAATATGTTACTAAAGAGGTTTAGTGAAAAAGACCAAAGCTCATGTTATCATCATACTCTTCAGATTCTTCTCTTTGCTTCTACTTTCTTCTCCTCAGCTGGCAGCAGTGGTGGATGGGGCAGGACCTCCTGCTGGTCCAGCGCCAGCTACCGGAGCAGGTCCACCAGCCCCCGCATTGCAGATGAGGCTCCTGATGTTGACATTGGCCAAAGCCTTTGCAAACAAACCGGCTGCTTTAATGAGGGCATTGATCTTATCCTCTGTGACTGTCACCTCATCGTTGTGCAGAATGAGGGCAGAGTAGATGCAGACGAGCTCCGAGACGGAGGCCATGGTGCGGTTGGGTGCTCGGTGGGAGCTGCCAGGCGCCGTGCTAGTTGCTGGATGAAGTGAGGGCCTCACCCCAAAATGGCCTTAGCTTCCTCGGAAGACCCAAGCACCTTAGCAGAAGCTAAGGAAAGAAAGCAAGAGTGTATATTTTAAAGCAGGGGTCCCCAAAGTAGGATATAGACACTCTGTGGAACATACAAGAGGAGCCACTGGGTGGAGGGGGAAGATACTAGAATTTTTATTTATTGAAAGAGTAATTTATTAATAACTAGTAATTTATTAACTTATTAAGAACAGAGAAATTAACATCTACTACTATTTCCTACTCCAGGGGATCTTCCCAACTGGGGAATCAAACCTGCGTCTCTTGCACTGGCAGGTGGATTCTTTACCAACTGCGTCACCTGGGAAGCCCTAGTAATTTATTAACTTCTTAAGAACAGAGAAATTAACACCTACTACTATTTCACACACAGATTGATACTGCCATCAATCTGTGTGTGTGTGTGTGTGTGTGGTGGGGGATTGACAGGGATACACTCACTCATCTGCTCACATCCAGCACGATGTGACACGTTGCACTTTACATGAGTAGATTAATGGGTATTATTTTAAATGGTAGCATCTTGATAAATACCATTGTTGAAAATCAGAGGAAACAACCATGACAGTCTTAAAGAAAGGTTTATCTGGCTATTTCATAAATGAGGATTTTTCAGGAATTGACATACTTAGTTGTTTTGCCTTTTTTTTTTTTAATGAAAGTGAGTTCAAAATTTGCTTATAGTTCTATATAGTGACAAATGATTATTACCTGCATGTAGGTACATATTTTTAAAAAGAAACATAATCAGAACCTTAAAGATCAAAGTTACATATTTTAGAGAAATGAATGAGAAAGTAACTGCTTTTTAAAAGGAACTTTTAACAAATGAAGAGGCCATTTTGAAAATCAGTTTTTAGAAAATATCTGCTGTTTTTTGAGTTTCTTGCCAAAAAATGATGTATGTTTATCAACTAGCTTTTATCTGTATAATTTGAAACTGGGCAACAGAATTTTCTAACCTGTTTTAAAGTTGTTGTTTTTTTTAAATTTGTTAGGTAGTTTTTGAACCTATTTATGACATTTTAGTGCAGTATCTTATGATAAGTTTGCAAGAATCAAGAAAGATGCAATTTTGCTAGCAAAATTCAATTAAAGCCTTAACATAGTAAATTACATGAAAAATTAAAAATAAGCATTGTGATTTAGAAGACTTCGCAACAATGTACTTTTCCCAGTTGTACCACATATCTATGTGAAATCTAGCTGTTATTGAAAATGAACCTAGAATCACACCCTCAAATCTATGTCACAGTTTTATAAGATTTTTAAAAATCTTTTAATTGAGCCAAATGACATTTTGTACAACTGATAATTTAAAATTTTTTAAATATTTTATTGTTTCATCTGCTTCACATCCTCTGTAATTTCTCCTTTTATATAAGTTTTATAATATTCATTATACATTAGTTTAGCACTGCTTGGTTATAATTTACAGATGAACATAAATGAATATTGAGAGGGTTCTCAAAACACATTTTACTCCTGAAGTGCATGATCCAAAAATTTGTATATCCTTGCTTTAAAAGGACCGTTGATGTTTTTAATTAAAGAGGCAGGATGAACCAAATGAAAGGAGCAGTTTCTACAGATTTACTACCTGTTTCGAGGGTACAGCTACTGTGTTCTTACATAAATAATGTCTTGTTGCTCTACCAAGCAGAAAATAATAAGCTAAGTGGGCTTTCTGCTACTGTTAAGACCATTGTATGTTTATCATTGACCTATTTTTAAAAATATCTTATGGCATTTATAATGTTCTTGAACAACCATGAATAATGCCCTTCATTTTGGGAAAGTATCTATTTGTTGCCTCCCATGAGTCATTTTATTTCATGAAAGTTCAATGAGAAATAACATTATTTTATATAACCTATCCTAGTCAGCATTACTCTAGGTCTGTGGCTCTAAATCTTTTTCTGCCCTTCATGTTCACAGTACATTCTCATCAATAACGTCACAATTCATCAGTCAGGCATGTGTATAATTTTAAACGCCCTGCCAGTGTTGTAGAATGACTTTTAGACTACTATATCTTCCCTAGTCCTCCCACTGTAGTTCAACAAAATTGAGAACTCCTGCTACTAAGCACCTTAAATGGAAAAAAAATTAAGCAGGGCTATGAACCCACAGATACCTATTTCCACCCTCCCATTCATTCATTCCCTGATCCCAAGGCAGACTGCTGTCCCTTAGGGTTGTTTTATCTGGTGACTAGCATTAGTAAAAGCTCACTGTAAAAACCCAATTTAGCTACTGATGGGCCCTAATGTTTGCCTGCCTGGTGTTCTTTCTGGGGAACTTATGGTTTCAATTTGATTTTTGAACAACTCATTTTTTCCATTTGATCTAAAAGCACCTTCCCAACAAGCAAGCCTACCCTTGAATTACATTCAGCTCTCTTATGCTGCTTCTACCCTTCTGCTGTCTTTACCTCCTCACCGTGCTCCCAGTTCTTAAGCTTAGACTAGTAAATCAGAAATGGCAGAGAATTTGGTAGGGAGATCTGATGCCATTAACTAATTTGTCTTACTTAAATAGAACTTGGTAATATAAGCCAAAACATTCTTTTGAGTAAAGCTTGGTAATACAAAGTTTAGGTTCATTGTGCCTGTTAAATTAAGCACATTGTGTACATAACATAAGCAGGTATACTTTTCTGTTTGGAATCTTCCACTTTCTAGTTTTATGACCTTGGACTTAATTTTCCTGAACCTCAGTTGACTCATTAGTAATATATGGGTATTAATACCTCCCCTACAAGTGTGACTGTTGTTTTGTTTTGGTAAAAATTAAATGAGCCTATATATATATATGTTATATAGTACCTTGCATACAAACCATACTTTCTTTAATTAGTAGTAAGTATGAGTGTTGTAATTTTTTCCATATTTGTCTTTCTAAACTTATATAATATATATTTCCCTTCATTATCTAAATTTTATATAAGACATATGTGTATAATCACTTTCTAATTTTTGATCCACTAGTTCACCATTGAGATGTAAAATGATAACGATAATGTGCTGGTTTCTATGACAAATACCAGTTTGAAAGTTAATGCAATTACCAAACTTGAAGCTAATCCTGAATCAGTTTAGTGGCATCAGTAGTGAAGAAGGAAGAGAATGACGAAAGTCATTTGTGAAAGACTGTGAAATACTAAGCTGTGTTACTTGAAAGTGAATTGGGTGCTTGAATAGACTTAGAAAATGGTGGTACAGTTAAGGAAGTAAGAAAGCTATGTGTTGGCAATGATTTTGTACTTGGAGTTAATATGATAGGAGGAATAGAAGGACATTAAATAAAACTAGTAGTTGGGAACACAGCACTGGAGCATGATAGAGAGTTTAGGATTAGAAATATGTATTGGGAAGCCCTTGACATAATGATCACACACTGTGGGAATGAGGAAGGTTTCAGGTAGAGAATGTGGAGAGATGAGCTGAGAGTCAAGGAAAGAACCTTTGAGGGTTGCTCATCTTTGTGGAACAGTAGTGGGAAGAGGGGGTTTCCCAGGTGGCATAGTGGTAAAGAATCCGCCTGCCAATGCAGGAGACAAAAGAGATGTAGGTTTGATCCCTGCTCGGGAAGATCCCCAAAGAAGGAAATGGCAACCCACTCTTGTATTCTCATCTGAAAAAATTGCGTGGACAGAGGAGCCTGGTGGGCTGCAGTACATGGGATCACAAAGAGTTGGAAAGAACTGAGCGTGCACACACACACACACACACACACACTTTTGAAGGAGATATTCCAAAGGTATAGAGGTAGAAAATTGTATTAATTAGGGTTTTGGCAATAAATACACACTCAAAGTGGGTAATCTGGGGAATATTTAATAAATTATATACAAAGGTGTGGGCAAGGTTTAGGAAATCAACAGGAATGAGGTAGTACCAGCAGCAAGTGGGAGCCGTTGTCATCCCTGGGCCTGAAGGGGCGCAAAAGCGGGGACTAGCTAGAGAAGACCGCCTGACAGCATCTGTAGCCTTTGATAAGGGTAGACCTCATCCACATTCCTCATTCCGGTCCTGCCCACCACCCTCTGGCCAAATACAACAAAAAGTTAAAGACAAAAAAGCCATTGCTGTCATCTATAGAAGTGATTTTCCCAGGAGACGAAGCAGGGTCAAGGATGATATTATGGGTCTGGAGAGGCAAACAGGCAGGATTCAGTAAAAGGATAGAAGACAAAGGACTAGTAAGGAAATAATGGTTATAAGAAAATGGGGTTATTAACCAACTTGTTTGAGAAGTCCACTTTTACAGGAGTAAATGTCTGTATCTTAAAAAAATATGTCTATGAGCCCCCTGCTTTACAAGATTACTGTAAACCCTAAATAAGAGAGACATAAAGACATTCTTTCTTTATTATTGTTAATCTACTCTGACATTCTGCATTCTATTGCTACTGCTTTGTCTACTGTCATTATTAAGTAGAACCTAAGCCCCAGTTGCATATGGTATTGTTAGTACCTAGAAACAAAAGGTTTAATTCAGAAGTTCTTTTTCTCATATTTGAAAGCACTACTGTTTTGTCATTAATGAGCATCTGTTAAATGTGTGGAACATGAAATTTTTTTGATGTTCATGTCTCAATTTGACAGATTTATTTATACTGTATGTAAAAAGAAATTGTGTCAATACTAATTGGTGTTTAATGAACTTATTTCTCACATTGAGAGTGATTAAGAGTCTTTGCTGTCTTTAGAGAAATGTGTTAGCTTATTATAAGGATTTTATTAATTCTCTTTCAGAGGTGAGTTGATAAGCAGATTCTGTCAGCCCAAAAGTGTTAAAGTGCTTTTAAAAATGTAGATCCCAAGTAGCTTTTATAGTTCAAATAATATCTGAGGTTTGATCATATCAGAATAAAGTCCCAAGGGGCCAGTGTCTCAGAGACATTTTAGTTACCATTCAGTTAGATTGACTGGATATAGATTAGGCAGAAGTAGAAATCTGGCTTATTACTTCTGTGAGATAACCACAGAGTTAATCCCAAAGAAATGATCTGCACGAGTTATAGCTGAAATTCACAAAAGACAGAACAATAAATTTGGAAATAACTGTTAGTTTCCTTAGCTGCCATTCTCTGTATATGTCTCTCTCTTTCTGAGATTGCATGAGCTTCTTTTCTCTGCCAGTCTTTGTTCATCTGTTTCATTCTTCTTTTTATAGACTGTATTTTTCTGTTGTACTTCTCTGTGGCCTGAATATGATCTTCACAGCCCTTACTTTATAAACTTTTGGCTTAGAAATATACCACCTGCATTTGCCATCTCATCTCAGAGATGAGAAAGGGAGCATAAATAAGACTTCAGTTTGTTTAGCACAGCCATGGCATTGGCACCTCGAGTCTAATCAGCTATGCTCCGCAACTTATTTCTCTGACAGTTAGGGCATGTGGGCAGTGTGAGTACCCCTTTAAGAAAGCAAAGAAAATAAGTACCATTAGAATATAATATATCTCTTTTCAGAAAACCTGATTTCTTCTTTTAAAATTCCATGTGGATGTTGAGATTTACAAATAATAATACTCAAGTGTGGCTAGTAAACACTAATCATGTTTCTCAGATTATATTAAAATTTAACTTCCTAGAAAAATTCTATACTCTGCGATGGATTCATAACACATTAAAGGATTAAAAACCTTTGAGTAAAATATTGATCACTGTAGCAGAACTCTAGCTCAGAATTAAATTGGTAGTCATTTTGTTTATTTCATTCCTCATAGGAGATGCTTTGACCTGTGTACATCCTACCATGGATAACAGTGGCCTGTAATAATCTGTAAAAACTTAAATTACACTTTTACTACAGATAAAGTGAGTCAGTTATTTTCAGTATTAAACAATTCTATCAACACAGGCATGTAGCTTTTTTTTCCTCCAGATTCTGGGGAAAGAAGAATACATGGTTTTTGGTTAGAGAATGTTTCAGTAGTCTCTGTTCATTATACAGAATGGTATATCAAAAACTGTATTTATCAACAGAATTTACTAATTTGTCATTCTTTTGAGCCATCCATTTACCAATCATTTTCAAACACCCAGTATACAAGGCGTTGCACTTATTACCATGAAGTATATAGGAAGTTTGAAGTTGATAAAGCTTCTTGTCTTAAGGGATTTAAAATCTAAAAAATAGTCTCAACTAATACAGTCTACTTGAATATCTATTATCAGATTGGAGAGGACAGGTAGCTTGTTATTTAGAGGAGAAACCAATTACTTCTGTTAGTGGTGGCAGGCTGGGGAGAGAATGGGAGAAATTTCATGAATAAAATAGAATTTTCACTAGGAATGTCCAGGAATTAGATCTATAGAAATAGCAGTAAATATAGTTGGCATCCCTTTCTTATACTAGTGAGTGGTTGATTTTTGCTCAGAATACATTTTAAATAATGACTCAATCAGGACAGCAAAGGAGTTTGTTAGTCACAAGTTAATGACTAGTTAGTTCAGTAGATAGAATAATAGGTACTTAGTTCATGGGGAAATAAGGAAAATCTGAAAAGACATATTGGAGCAAGGTCTTAGTAGTCTCAATTGGAGAGTTTGGGGTTTGTTCTTATAATACTTGGAGAGCCATTGGAAATTTTTGAATAGGCAGATGGCATGAGCAAATCCTGCTTCAGGAAGATAAACTTCCTAGGATACTACTTTCTCTTAGAAAACCAATTACAGAAATGTAGACTTAAGATGTGTGTATGATAGTTGGCATAATCATTTAGCAGTATTCAACAAAATTAGTTTAAGACTTATTTTTTTTAAAAAAAGGGGGATGATACAGAGTTAATGTTTCTTTAAAAAACAAAAAATGGTAACGATAACCCTGTATACGAGACAGCAAAAGAGACACTGACGTATAGAACAGTCTTATGGACTCTGTGGGAGAGGGAGAGGGTGGGAAGATTTGGGAGAATGGCATTGAAACATGTAAAATATCATGTATGAAACGAGATGCCAGTCCAGATTCAATGCACGATACTGGATGCTTGGGGCTGGTGCACTGGGACGACCCAGAGGGATGGTATGGGGAGGGAGGAGGGAGGAGGGTTCAGGATGGGGAACACATGTAAAAAGAAAAAAAAAACAAAAATAGAAGTTAACAGTTTCAAAAAAAAAAAATGGAAGTGTTAGTTGCTCTGTCATGTCCAACTCTTTGCGACCCCATGAACTGTAGCCTGCCAGACTCTTCTTCAACGGACTTCTCCAGGCAAGAGTGCTGGAGCGGGTTGCCATTTCCTTTACCAGGGCTTTTCCCGACCCAGGGATTGAACCCGAGCCTCCTGCATTACAGGCAGATTCTTTACCATCAGAGCTACCAGGGAAGCCCAGTGTTTCTTAACTTCAAGCTAAAAAGTTTACAGTATGCCTGCCACCTTTTCCCTAGGTTGTAGTTTCTGTCTACCAGGATATAGACCTGTTTCAGATGCCTATCTTTGTCCCTCTATTGTGGATTTTATTTTTACTATTCTTTCTTTTAATTTCAATTTTAATTTGCCCTGATTTGAACAGAAAAAAAATAGCTAAAATAATATACAGACCGTTTTCAGTTCTCAGATTACTTGAAATCAGATTGGGACATCATCACATGTTCATAGTTAATGTAAAATTCTGTGAGTTCACATTGCTAAGTTCAGAAATGTCACAGAATAAGTCACGGTGAATTACCACATAAGTGATGTGGACAAAGATAGCTTAAGCTTAGACGAGGTGAACTCACAGTTAGCTGTTGAGACTAGGCTGTTCACACTAACTAGAATTTGGAGAAGGTCCCCTTACCATTTCCTTTAAGCTTAGACAAGAGGTGAACTCACAGTTAGCTGTTGAGACTAGGCTGTTCACACTGACTAGAATTTGGAGAAAGTCCCCTTACCATTTCCTTATCGTCTGCTTACTGGTTTCCAGAACAGTTTGGGGCATTTTTTAGTCATAATTTTATGTCCTATACATTTCCGGCCACATATCATTACAGTACTCAGTCATTCTCTTTAGGAAAATCTTAAAAGCATAGGCTCTGCTTTTAAATAGCTTACAATATATTAAAATATTGGTAAGTACTTAGTAAATGTAGTTGCGTCCCTTCCTTATGCTCCGGAGTGGTGATTTTTGCTCAGTGTTGCACTCCATGAGTGCATGCCCCGGAGCGAGTGAGAAATGGGAGAGGTGAATCTGCAGTTTTCTGTGTTGCACTCAGTTCCACCACGTGTATTTACAGAGATAACCACTTCTTACACACAGTGTTTTGTTAGTGTTTAAAAATATTCTCTGCACTTCATCTGGTGTTTAGTTGATTTGCTCAGACACTGGAAGTGAAACTGGCTGATGTTGGGTTTACTGAGAAACTATATCTGTCTCTACCACTGCATTGCTAAGGTATCTTCAA
This sequence comes from Bison bison bison, assembly GCF_000754665.1. Classification (NCBI taxonomy): domain Eukaryota; kingdom Metazoa; phylum Chordata; class Mammalia; order Artiodactyla; family Bovidae; genus Bison; species Bison bison. The sequence continues at coordinate 8,819,414 of NW_011494677.1, read as the reverse complement.
GGATAATCTTGGCCAAAGGCAAATTTTACCTTTTGCAATGACTTTAGAAACTACAGCTCCAGAAAATAGAGTTTCAGTGTACGTTGGAGCATAGCAAGCCTATCAGATTGTGATGAAAAAATTAATGTAGAAGGGGTGGTGATGTAAAAGTAAATGACAGATGGTCTTTAATGAAATGTGGAGGGATGCAAGTTTATGTGATGGCACGAAAGAGTCCCTGTGTTTGAGCTGAGGAGTAACTTGGTAAGATCTGTATTTTAGACTAGTAGTTCTCAAACTGTGTTCTCATGATTTGATGAACTGGATTGAGAATTTCCATCACTGTAATTTAATTGGTGTTTTATGCAAATTCCAGGAAAATGTTAACGATTAGAATGTTCTCAGTTTTAAGTTCTTCTCCTGTGATGAGAACGTAATCCATAGAAAAATTCAAATTTAGTTTGACCACTTGTGTTTTCCATCAGTACATGCTAATAATGACTGTGCTTTAAGTATAAATAGTCATTTTTCTGCTGGCAAATACGATATAATTAAATTTGTCAGTATTTCATGGTGAATCTTGTGAAACACTGTTAAGAATTTATTTGAACCCTTGCCAACAGTGAAAGACTGGAGACAGGAAGACCAATTGTCTTAAATCGTCTCTTATTCTTGTATTTGGTGGGGGGGTACACAAGTGTTTTGAATAACTAGCCAGTATGTATTTGAGAATTTACTGTGTACCATTAATAGGAACATTCTAGACACAGAAAACCTATGCAATATAGTCCATATTTCAGTAACCTTAATTTTACTTGGTTAACAAACACTATCCCAGTGTTCTACTTTCTAAAATAGTGCTGAATTGATATAGGTGTTCAGAAAGGAAGTAATCATCAAGGTTTAAAGTAATCAAGGAAGACATCCTAGAAAAGGTGAGACTTGCCATGAATCTCATAATCCAGAAAGGCAGAACAAAGGGCTTCTCTGAGAGAAGCATCGTGTATAATGAATGTGGACTTTGGTCTGACTAGAGTAGTCTTTACTGGGGCATTCCAGAAAACAGGTTAGGACTAGTTAGTTTTGATCAAATTATAAACATGATCCCAAAGTTTAACATTGTCTTAACCATCTTAAAAGTAACCATTCTTTCATTATGATTTTTCAAAGTTTTAAAAATGGAACTTTTGAATTTTTGAAACAAGTTTTTGGTTAAATGTGTTTGTAGTGCAATTAGGTCATTCTATTATAATCATTTACTAAAATTAGAAAAGAAATACAATTAATTACTTTATCTTTGCTTACTTACTCTATTGCCTTTACATTCTGGGAACAAGTTTGGTAGAACCCATTCATCCAAAAGTATTTAATGTGCATCTTTGCTGTGGCAGGCAGCGAACCTCAGACAAGAGTACCAGACCTTGGGGACCTTACAGAGACCTCGAGTTGTCAAGGAGAGTGGCAAGGAATGGAGGATGGACAGGAAGGCAGTCATTCAGGGAAGAAATGGGTATACTATAATTTTCGATAAGATGGTCAGAGAAGGGCAGCTAAGAAGATGGTATTTCTTTAGAATCAGTATGCAAGAGTTCATGAATAGTTTATAAATAGTCTATTGTATTTTTCATAAAAGTCGACAATTGATTTTTCTCAAGAATTTATTTAGTAGGGTGTAAAGGGGAACAAAACAGCTGCTCAGTCCCATGTGCCCCCTTCAATGATTTTTCAGATGAATGCACTGGACACCCTTGGTCAGACCGCTTTGCATAGAGCTGCCCTTGCTGGTCATCTGCAGACATGCCGCCTGCTGCTGAGTTACGGCTCTGATCCCTCCATCATCTCCTTACAAGGCTTTACAGCAGCACAGATGGGGAACGAGGCCGTGCAGCAGATTCTGAGTGGTAAGTTCATACAGACAGACCTTGCTTTCTGTTCTTCCGCTTCCAGGTCTGTCCACTGATACACAGACTTTGTGCCCCTTGCTTTAAGGGGCTCTTTGGAATGTTTTCTTGGCCTGAAAATTTTTCCTGCCTTTCTTTGCTTACAGTTTAGCCTGTGGCCCTGCCCATCAGCATTCTCCTTTTTGTAATTCTTTAACTTCAAACATTCCAAATTTTTCTCTTATACTTGTACTAAGAACCATTTAATAGTGGATTTTAGGTTAGTTTCTGCAATTTGGAACTATAAATCAGGCAAACATATAGCTATTACATCAGAATTTCTCATAATACTATATGTAGTTTTTAGAGGTAATTGATAAAATGGGGAGGAAAGGATTGAATAAATTAAGCAGACTGCTCCAGCAATGCTTTTAAAATGTCTTCCAAATGAATAAAGTTAGAATATATGGCTGCTAATAAAAGATAAAATTAAATACTGAATCACAAATGAAAATTTTTTATTATTTTGATAATTCTTCTTAAAAATTGATTAGTAAGATAAAACATTATATGGGTCATTAAATGCCTAATTTAGTATTTGCCAGAACTTTTTAGTTTAAGTCTTCATATTTTTTATTGATCAGGAAGGATAATACAAATAATAGAATTTGGTGGTAAAATCTTGTCCTTATAAAGGTTTCTTTTTAAAGAGAATTCTTTTTTTTATTTAGAAGACAATATAATTTTTTAAATTAATATTTCTACAAAAAATTTGTATGTCTATAGACCATATACTGGCTGAACTTTATAGTTGTACCTGTATTTACTAATCCAATTCCAGGTTATGTCTATAATGACTCCTGAAAGAATACATCAGTTATATAGAATGTATAGTAAATTATTGGGGTTCTGTTCTGGGCAATATTTTAAAGGTTTATTTAACAACCCCTGTTAACACCAGGTTTGAGATCCACTTTTAGAAACCAGCACTTTTATCTCACAAGCCTGTAGTTAGCAACAGTATACAATAGTAAAGTTTTAATGGTACACTCTGACAGCATTTATGTTAACATCTCTCTTTCCATTTACCAAATAGTTTTCCCTCCTTTGCTACTCTGTGGCTCCTTAAAAACCAGCAGTAATCTTCCCTTGTCTTTTCTGCAGAAAGTACACCTATACGCACTTCTGACGTTGACTATCGACTCTTAGAAGCATCTAAAGCCGGAGACTTGGAAACTGTGAAGGTATGTCAGTGCTTTTTAATGTCTTGGGTAGCTCTTTGAAACCTTTGCTTCCCAGTTCATTTTAAGCTTGTAAGTGAAACAACTCAAATTCAAACAATAAAAGGGATGAGCAGAGTGGACTCATAAGGGGAGATCTTTATGAAGAATTTCCTAGTATGTGTCTTTCATTAAATCACTTTTTAGTCACTTTACTTCTGGTTATATGAATGCTTTTTTTATTTCTTTCCACTTTTTAAAATTCAAGTGTTATTTTGGACCACACTTATAAATTCGCAAGCTAGTGCGAGCCCAGGTAATAGTACAGTAGAGTTGAAACAGTGTTCTTGACCTTTTCCAAGAGATTCTCACCTTTGCTCTAGGAAATCATCCTTACGATCCTGCAGTTGGGAAGTATTTTTTGATTCTACAATTTATGTATTAATGTAGCTACAGACTCACTTGTCATGAAAAGATACAATCTGACCAAATGATGATGGCTCTTTAGGTTATAGAGTCTCTCCCTTATGCCCAGACTTCCTTCTGTTGTGTAAAAAAAACTACCACCTGAAAAATCCTGTGTTCACCCTACCAGCACCTTCTCAGTATATCTATAGTTAACTTCCAGGTTCTGAGTTTTTGTTACAACAGCTCACTACAGTGGCAGGAGCAACAACCAGACTGTCAAATACCTGGAAAACCCTTGACATCAGACCTTGTAGCCTAGAAAATGTCACTTTTTCTCTGCTTTTTTTAACCTTTTTTAGTTTTCTTTTCATTACCTCTCTTCACATCACTTCCCTAAATTTGGGATAATTAAATAAGTAAGCAATGACTAAATAATTAAATAAGTAAGCAGTGGCAGAAGGATCGCAAAATTAAAAATCAGGAAAATGGGGTTTGAGTTTTAATTCTACCCCTTACCACTCTAGGACATAGGATGTCACTTAACCTCTCTGAGCCTTGGTTTATTTATCTGTAAAATGGAGATGATGATTAACTTCTCAAGTAGATAATAATTCTCTCACTGGAAAAAAAATGAAATTCTTTATAAATTATTACTCAGATATTTGTTTGTCATCCATCTGTCACCACCAATGATGCAGCCTCTCCAGCCTGACTTTGCTTCCACTGCTTTATAAGCAGACAGAGTTGAGCTTGTGCTGAGATGATAATGTCCAAAAGGAAAACAAACAGGTGACAGAGAGGTGATTTGGAAGACACAGCTGAAGGAGACAGAAGACCAAAAACTAGTGTGATCAGAATCAGTTTGACTTGTAGACCTAAACAAATATCCCCTTGAAGATCAGGTAAAACATTGTTGATTGCTTGGCTCTGCTCTGATGGACCGAAGGGCCAAAGGGGTGGCCCAGACAGAATGAATGTAATTTTTTCCAGAGCCTTCTTGTTGCCACGTCAAAGCAGGCAAAAATTTTGGGTCGTTCTGCCGTCAGCCAGGGTTTATCTTATTTGAGCAAAGGGTGGCTAAGAGCGTGCTGGTACAAGCAGACAGGCTCTCAGGGGGAAGAAAGCCTTGTAATAATGAAAGGAAGGCATCGTTTGCCTTGGAAATGCTTGCTTTATTATGTTTTCTTCTTTTTGAGTAGGATTTCGGCCAGAAAATATTGAAAAAGGTGAAATTGCTGTGCAAACATAATATTTGTAGACACTGTAAAGCAGAACATCTTGCTGATTTTAAAACGTCACTTGTATTATCTAATCAAAGAAATATTCATTAGAAAATTACAACTTATCCAAGATGCCTGCATTATTTTGGTGCAAGATCCTTAAATAAATACTAATGTTCTTTTTGTGTTTGTGTGTGTGTGTGTCAATAAAGCAACTTTGCAGCCCTCAGAATGTGAATTGCAGAGATTTAGAGGGCCGGCATTCCACGCCCTTACACTTCGCGGCAGGCTACAACCGTGTGTCTGTCGTGGAGTACCTCCTCCACCATGGTGCCGATGTCCATGCCAAAGACAAAGGGTATGTGTTAGACTGTCTCTGTGTGGAATTCATTTTCTTGATACTTTAAAAAAAAAAAAAAAAAATTTTTTTTCATGATAGATTTTTTCCCCTTGTTAAAAAAGTAAATTTTTTTTTTAAAGCTTAAAGCATAATGCTTAAAACTTTGTTGTTGTATAGTAGCTAAGTCATGTCCAACTTTTTGCAGCCCCATGGACTGTAGCCCACCAGGCTCCTCTGTCCATGCGATTTCCCAGGCAGAAATACTGGAGTGGTTTGCAGTTTCCTTCTCCAAGTCATCTTCTCCAGCCCATGCATCAAACCCATATCTCCTAAATTAGCAGGCAGATATATTTTTACTACTGAGCCACCTGGGAATCCCCCCGAATTAAAAGTTTATGAAAATGTATAGAAAGTGAAAAGTCCTTCTCATTCCACCTCCTAGATTACAACATCAAAATTTTGTTCTAATTGTCAGGAGTTTTGAAGCACATGTACCAGTGTGTGTGCTGTTGTGGTGGGGCTTGGTTTTAACATAAATGAAGATGTCATCCCACACAGTCTGCTCTACAGTTTGCCTTTTTTATAATCGTATATCTTGAATGTCTGTCTATATCAGTACTCAACAGTTCATTTCATCCTTTTAATGCCTATATATAGTATTTTATTGAATTTTGTAAATATGTTTATGTAGTTCATAGTTTATTGTTCATCCCTCCTTTTGCTATTAAAAAAAATGTATAGTCTCCTCCAAAAAGAAGCCATCCATCCCAGAGTCATCCATATTAATAGAAACATAATTTCATTTTTACTAATTCAGATATTCTCTATTTTTGTATTAGCTTATGAAACTATTTCAGTTTATCTAGACAGGGTTTAAAGCAGCCATGGGAGACATTTAGAAAAGCACAAAGGAAATTTTAACTGAAATGAGCTTCCATATCCTGAGTTAATTTCATATCATCTCAAAATATAAATAAGCACCTTCCTGTGCAGTTACATTGCTAAGAAATAAACCACACAACTTAAACTTCAGTTGGGCTTCCTTGGTTGCCCAGACAGTAAAGAATCTGCCTGCAGTGCAAGAGACAGGGTTCGACCCCTGGGTCGAGAAGATCCCCTGGAGAAGGGGACGGCAACTCACTCTAGTATTCGTGCCTAGAGAATCCCACGGACAGAAAGGACTGCGGTCCTTGGGATCACACAGAGTCGGACCTGACTGAGCAACTACCAGTTTCACTTTCACTAGGTTTCAGTTAACCATTTTGCATTTATTTCTCTTTTAAAAGAAACACAGCAGACATGAACATTTAATATTAATCACTATCTCTTTCAAAGTATTATAATTCATTAGTGAGGAGCCAACATTTGTTTCTGTTGCCCCATTTTAGCACTTAGTATTTTTGGTCTCAAAACATTCAAAACAAAAAACAAACCCGATCTCTCTAAGCAAAAAGGACTAACTTGATACCTTGTGTCTATGTACTAAGTGCAACTTAAACTTATCTTTTGAGGCACCCTCCTTTTTTATGGGGACATCTTTTTGTCCTTTTAGAAGGCCAGCTACCTTGTAATCAGAACTTAAATTCATCACAGAATAGTTTGCACATGTGACTAGAGTTCTTGGTTGAAGTCATTATTTTCATTACTGAATACTGACTATCTTCAAGATCAGAGAATTATTTTTCTTAAGGGAGTGCTCAGTAATAGTCAGATGCCATAGAGAATTATTTTATTGTATGTATCATTTTAACACACAGCTTTATTGTATGTCTTTAAAATAATTTTCTTTGGTTTAGTGGCTTGGTGCCCCTTCATAATGCTTGTTCATACGGACACTACGAAGTAGCTGAGCTCTTGGTAAGACACGGGGCTTCCGTCAATGTGGCGGACTTATGGAAATTTACCCCTCTACATGAAGCAGCAGCTAAAGGAAAATATGAAATCTGCAAGCTCCTTTTAAAAGTATGTACTTTTAAAAATTATAAAATATAAGGTAATTATATTTATTATTTGGTTAGGATGTAAAATGACATCAAGGTAAATTATTCTGTAATACAGTGCAGTAAGTGCTGTAGAGACTGCTTCCGTTTTCTGTTCTAGGGGGATGTTTAAGTGTGATATCATGATACTTACGTAGCTTTGAGTAGTGGCTGAAGTGCCTTTCTGAACTGATTTGATTATGTTGAGTTCATCACAATTCAACAAGGTAGGTTTTGGAAAGAGTTGAATTAGCTTGCGTTACTTATCTGTAACTGACAGAATTAATATCAGAAGATATTTATATAAGAAGAAATGTGTTTTTCCATCAAGTTTGATTTTTTTTTCTTGCTAGCTATTTTTATCATTGTTAACAAACTCATCTCTAACTATTAAGCATTAATTAAACATTAAAATATATAAAATTAAAATATGTGAAAAATTACTGGACATGTATTTATATCATTTCCTTTCTCTCTTTTTTAAACTAGAGAGAAACTTGTCTTAAATATAAAATTCTTCTCCTACCACTTTTATGGGATCAGATACGTTCATATGAGTTTTAAGAATAAAACTGTATTTGATACTCATTTTTATTGTCACTGGTTAAGTAAGAAATAACTTCTAGGTCATTGGGAATTCACTGTCTGGGTTGGTTATTCTAGATTTCCCCAGTGGGCCAATAATATCTATGTCAGGCCTGTAAATAAAGATTCTTGACTTTTAATTACTTTATTTCATAAGTATAAATGATTAAACTTACAAAATCAAGTTAATTGTTAATATATTTCTACCTAATTTCACCATAGGTGGTCAGACTTAAAACAGAAATATTTTTAAATTACCAAACTTTATTTTTACTGATTCCGTTTGGAATTGAGTATTAATACTTTTTCCACCTGTGTCTTCCTCTTCTCATTTCATCAGCACTGAATATGTTTATATATTAATAATTAAGATTTGATTAACATTAATATCCAGGCAGTCATTAAAAGGAAAAGCGGTTTCCAAAGACAGCACAGAGTCTGAGATAGTAAATGCTACAAAAGTAAAAGACATTTGACACCTTTCCCTCTCATCATCACAGGTGATCCTGAGGCATGGGGCTTTGGTTGGGAAGTAGTTAGAAAGCTGATCCAGTATGTTGCTTAGTAGGAAATTTGCAAGAAACACCAAATGTTGCCTCTGTTTTTCACAATGCACATAGAATAGGTACTTTTCTTTGGAGGAGTGAAAGTGAAGTTAAAAATAAAGAAACAAAACATAACGAAGATGCCACAGAAAGCACAAACACCATTTGGTTATTTTGTAGCATGGAGCAGACCCCACTAAAAAGAACAGAGACGGAAATACCCCTTTAGATTTGGTGAAAGAAGGAGACACAGATATTCAGGACTTGCTGAGAGGAGATGCTGCTTTGTTGGATGCTGCCAAGAAGGGCTGCCTGGCGAGAGTGCAAAAGCTCTGTACCCCGGAGAATATCAACTGCAGAGACACCCAGGGCAGGAACTCCACCCCTCTGCACCTGGCAGGTAGGCATCACCAGCACTTCCAAGGTTCGTGTCCTTTCTTGGATACAGTTCATCAGAAGAGGAAAGAAATCCTGACCAGGAAGGCTGCTGCTACTCAGTAAAATGCTTCCCTGACATCATTTTATATATTTTTATTATAAATCTTATAAATTTTTTTATTCTTAATCATTCTTAACTAGTTTTTAAAGCAAAAAGTATTAAAAACCCAATATTTTCTGGTCATTATCATTTATATATATATATTTTTTTAAGCTGACATGTTTGCCTTTTTTTCATTCTAACAGCAGGCTACAATAACCTGGAAGTAGCGGAGTATCTTCTAGAGCACGGAGCAGATGTTAATGCCCAAGACAAAGGTGGTTTAATACCTCTTCACAATGCGGCATCCTATGGGGTGAGCATGCTGAAGTCCAGAAAAGTTCACTGATACTACTTGGTTAAATACATACCATGCATGAAGTAACCAACAGATACCTAACCAACAGCATCATTTAGTACAATTTTAATCTTACTATTTCAAGTGTTTCTAGCCTTCTCAGTTAGGCTTAACTGTGTTTTGCTCAAAGACTGTATTTTTTTCAGCTTTTTGGACTCTTCACATTATGTAGTACAATAATAGGTATTTAATGGCTGCTCAGCTAATATTTATTGATACAGATAATAAATCTTAACTGTACCTTATGTAGATTTTATAAACTCTGAAAGCCAGCAGGTTACTCTGTAAGCATGGAAATTATGCTTGCTTATGTTTATCATCAGCATCTTAGAAATATTCAAGTAAATGGTTGAGTGATTGCTATATATGGTTTCATACAGTTCAGATAACTAGCTGAAACCCCACCATGAAAGCCGGAATTTCTTCTTTCAAAGCCCTGTAACTGTAGTCATCAGCTGAAAGAGAAAAAGGATGTATTCCAACCTTGATGGTATTTGTTGGACCGCCTGCCTGAAGTCACCAGGGCCCACTGTAGGTCTGATGACTCACGCAGGAAGAATATGAATGCTCCTGTGCTTTCTGCTGAGCCGCTCAATCCCTATTTGACTGTAAAAATGCCCAGATGCCAGAATGTACATACCAGGGGTTCTCATAAGTGGAGACATTGTTGGTGAGGACAGTTTCTAGATTTGAAGAAACCTGACAGACTATAAGTAAAAAGTAATCACATGACTTCCGTATTCTTTTACTCTCTGCTTCCTTGCCCTTTATGATGAGCATATCCACATCTCCTCATGCCCCATCTCAGTGACCAGTATTTCAGGGAGATGACATGTCCTGAGTTGAAACACTCTTCAGGAAAGCAGCAAACCAGTTTCAGGTTGGACAGATAGGAAAGAAAATATTACTTGCGAGTGTGTGTTTGACCAACTCAAAATCAGTATTAAATAGACGCAGATTAAGTGACTTCAGGAGTGGATGATGACTGGTATCCTGGGGATAAAATAATTTTGTGAGAGAGCTGAAATGACATAAAGTTACTTAAGTTGTTATTTATTGTTCATTATTCTTTGGTACATATTTTACCTTTTTCCTCTGAGAGGTCAGTCAGCTCTCTGTGTATCTTTGGGCCTTTTTATATAGAAAGAACTTACCACTTCAGTTTTTCCAAATGGAGAAACAAACACATAGTTTAAGAAGTTTGAATAAAAGTTAAAGGTTTAATGAGAATATATATTAATGGTAATGTGTATTATCCTGCTTAGCGTTTTTCTATTATAATGCCTTATATTATTTTTAATATATATTTATACATGACCATTAATATTTTTGCTCTTCAGCAGATATAAGGCATTGATATTTATTTACCACACAGCATGTAGTTTTGTATTTTTTCATAAGAGTAAATCAATTTACTGAGTTTTCTTTCTCAACTTTTTCATTTTTAGTGCTTTCTCTAAAATGTATAGTATGATGTTAGGGGAATTGCATGACATTATTGTAAAATGAAATTGCTCTAACTGGAGCCCAAGCACATTTCTCTTCTCCTTGCTTCCCAACTTTCTAAAATTGAATTAGGGCCCTTGAAGTTTTTTTATGTCACATTTGTCATTTAAAGCATTTTGTGTTGCAGCTGAATTTTGAAACCTGGAAAATTGACTCCTGGAAACATTCCAGCAGAGTTCAGTTCCTTTTCTAGACCTTCCGGTTCAATACTTCGCTCAGTCCTGTTGTATAGGACTGAGCTGTAGGCTGTTTATTGCATTCACCAGCCTTAAATTTCGGTTATAATTTTTGCCCCAGTGATGTGGCTATTTAAAAGACTTAAGAGTTGTGTTTTTAAGACTAAAAAACACTATATTTTTTAGTGTTTTAGTGTATAGTACTATACAAGTACTCTATTACATGTTTAGTAATATGCTTCCTGTTTTTGCGTTTTTAGATGCTTGTCAGCAAATTTAACAAGCATGTAGTTGGTTTCTCCAAGCATGAACTACAGATTTTATACAAAGAAAGTTTAATAATATATACCATATATATAATTAATTTTATCCTCACATAATTTTCCTTGGACTGCCTTAATTTTGGAGACCTATACAAATTTGCCTACCTGATTATATTATTCCATCAACACACATGTGTGTGTTAGTTGCTCAGTCATATCTGACTCTTTGCAACCCCGTAGACTGTAGCCCCCCAGGCTCCTCTGTCCATGGAATTCTCCAGGCAAGAATACTGGAGTGGGTTGCCATGCCCTCCTCCAGGGGATCTTCCCAACTCAGGGATCAAACCCAGGTCCTCCTGCATTGCAGGCAGATTCTTTACTGTCTGAGCCAGTAGAATAAAATTAATCATGAGGAACATAGTTTAAATACCCTGTAACCTTACTGGGGAGAAGCTTGAAATTACTCCATGGTTTTGGATTAATAGAATAAAAATAGCTATTCTTTTCAACATGTATCCTCTGAATAAGGGAAATAAATTATGGGGATTTGTTTTAAGTGATTTTGATAGTACTACAGATGTTACCTCTTTCTATCTTTTGTGTTAGAATCAATTTCATAATTATGCCATATCGTTCATATGGCATAGAAGATCCTAGAAGATCCAAAACATGGTCTGTTTTCAGAAGCCCTGGTCTGATTATGCTCTGTTGCTGTTGTTTTTATATTGTCAGAGCAAATATGGAGGCTTTCTTAGACGCTTCTGATTTGTATTTGTCTAATAAATCTTCTTCTGTTTTCTGAAATCACTTTTCCTAAAATATTGTATGAAAAAAAATTTAATATACATTTCTTCTTCTTCAGAATAAGTACCTATTCCTTTTTGAAGTGAGTATATTTAAGAGAACAAAGAAAATATTTTAAGGAATTCTTAAGGAAAATTTGAAGAAGCCTGCCCTACATACATCCCACTATTCCTGTCTTTACTTTCCTTATCTCTTCCCATTCTCATGAAAGTCAGCCTCAGATAGGTATTCAGCAAATGTCTGATTGGTGGGCAAGTGCATTAGAGAGAATAAGTGAATAAATAAATGACCCTCCTATCTGTGCTCTGACCTTTTGTTGTCAAACCATTTACAGAACACCATTATTTAGATATTTTACTTTAGAAACCACATACCTCTAGTGAACCTTCCTAGAAGAGTCCTTCCTATTTAAATTTGTGCTACTCGATTTCTGTTAATGCTTCCCTATACCTTTTTTGTAAATCTTCTAGACTACATTAAAAAAACAAAAGACAGTCATCTTTGAATTCTTTCTCCTCTTTCTTCCTCTGTAGTTAATTTGTCTTTCTAAAACCCAATTTTTTTCCTTCAGAATTTCTCAAATTTAGCTCTTCTTTTCTGTTCTTCTCGAACCATCACAGTTCAGCCTCTTATCACCTCCTGTCCAGATGTGCTGCTGCTGGCATTTCCTCCACCCCCAAGTCACTTTGGCATGACAGACTAGTTTTTGTAGAATGTTGCTTTGTTACATTACATTACTTCCCCAAAGGCTAAAGAAAGAACATTGAGAATCTTTGAGATGAGTGTTTCAATAAACAGAGATCAGATTGCAATGGGTTAGAGAATTTAAGATAGGTCTGAATATGCTATAGGACTGAATAAAAAAAATTTTTTAAGCTCCCATGAAGAATTACAGAGCAGCAGAATAATTACGAAATTGATATTTTGGAGGAAGCAAGAAAAAATGATGAAGTCCAAAATACAAGTGGAAGGGTGCAATGAATATTCTTTTTTTTTTATAAAAGATACTTCTGTTAAGGATGTTTAGGAGAATAGAGATGTAGGGGCAATGAAATGTTAAATAAAAACAAGTGTACCTGAAGGAGCTTTACCAGATAATCTCATTGTTACCTCTTGGTGTCCTCTCGTTTTTCTTCAGCATGTGGACATTGCAGCATTATTGATAAAATACAACACATGCGTAAATGCAACAGACAAGTGGGCGTTTACCCCTCTTCACGAAGCAGCCCAAAAAGGCAGGACGCAGCTTTGTGCCCTGCTCCTAGCGCACGGTGCGGATCCGACGATGAAGAACCAGGAAGGCCAGACCCCTTTAGATCTGGCAACAGTAAGTCCTCACTTCAGAATATTTAGAATTGCTTTTTATAATTCCAGGGATGACAGTAAATCCCAGGGTTTATTAGCAGGTTTGCTTTAGTGGTGCATATTAGCCCTGGGATTTCTTTGGAAGGAATGATGCTAAAGCTGAAACTCCAGTACTTTGGCCACCTCATGCGAAGAGTTGACTCATTGGAAAAGACTCTGATGCTGGGAGGGATTGGGGGCAGGAGGAGAAGGGGACGACAGAGGATGAGATGGCTGGATGGCATCACTGACTCGATGGACGTGAGTCTGACTGAACTCCGGGAGTTGGTGATGGACAGGGAGGCCTGGCGTGCTGCGATTCATGGGGTCATGAAGAGTCGGACACGACTGAGCGACTGATCTGATCTGATCTGATTATCCCTTAGGAGAAGAACAAGTTTCTTTGCTTCTGGAAACTTGAGAATTTCTTATTGTTGCTTTAATTTCAAACTATTAAAACAAACTAAGCAGTAAGTTACATTTTTTGACCATACTTGGAGGGAAAACATGAATCATAGGAAAACTTGTGTAGAGATTGTATTCTCAAAGAATTATACTTAGTAAGCTATCTTATCACCTTCTGCATTTCACATAGTATGCTGGATCATTTGGTGTTTATGGTAATTTACCTGAGGGGATGAGATAATCAAAGAAAAATGATCTTCTAAGCAGTATATCATTTTTCTGAAGATGGAAAAGTAAACTGATATAGAAATATTTTCAAAATTAAATTGTCATGATTAAATGTGTTATTTAACTACAGAATTAAACACAGTACAGAAACATCTTTCCTGAACTTTCTGGAAATCAGGGAGTTACTGTATGGTCACGTAATTTAGAATTTTTTAACCAAAAATCCTTCTCTAAGCCACATTCTGGTTTATACATCTATTACTGAGTATTAAACAATTTCAAAACCTGTAGTAGCTTAACCAAAACCAAATGAGTGACTTACTACGATGACTTAGAATTTCTCAGAGTTGCGTGCATTGACTGGGCTCAGCTGGGCAGTCCAGCTATTTGTGCAACGCCTTTAGCTGGGAGCTCGGCTGAGGCTGCAGCATCCAGGATGGCTTTAAATCCTGCAGGACCTCTCTGTGCATAGTATCTCAGACTCAGTGATCTAGTCCACACTTCTTTATAGCATCGGAGGACAATTTCTAAGAGAGAAAAGTAGACGCCACCAGTCCTTTTAAAGCCTGGCTCAAAAGCTTCAGAGCACCACTTCCTTTGCATTCTAATTGTCACAGCAACTCACAAGCAACCCAAATTGAAAGGAAGGGATATAGGTGCCACCTCTTGATGGGAGGAGGGGTACAAGATGTACACGGAGGAAGGGATTTCCGCACATACTCTAACAGCACTTGTACCTAACAGACTGAAGAGTTCATGAATAAGTTGGCCAAAGTGCTGTCCCTTTAAGATTTTACCAGGTTTTTATTAATTAAATGTGCACTAAATGAACAAAAATCATCATAGTTGTTAAGCATAAACAAACATAGTAAGTATGGGAACTCCTTCTAAAGAAGAGATTGAGAGTCAGTGTTCTGAAAAGTGCTCTTTTTTAGAAGAAGGATGAAATATTTTAATTTTTAACTCTTCATATCTTTGTTAGTTTATTTGTCCTTTGAATACATGGGTAATCAGTATGAACAGCTGTGTGCGTACTTTTCATTTAGTGTTAAAAAATGTGTTTCTGGGAATCAATATAGTTCACATTCTTGGATTCTTTTCACAGTGAACTTTTTTCTGTGTGTGTTGTGGTGAGAACACTCAAGATCTACTCTCAGCAAATTTCAAGAATATAGTACAATATTATTAACTGTCATCACAGGTTGTACATGAGATCCTCAAAAAATGAAATATTTTGAAAAATATTTTGAAATAGTTCGAAAAAATTTGATACTATTTTTTTAGTATTGAATAGTTTCTCCAATTCTACCTACTGAAACTACTGGGACTCTTTGGAGCTGTCGATCAGAGAAGGAAAGAAGAAGGAATTATCAAAAACTAATAGGGAATAATGGAGCATGAATGAAAGAAAAAAATTCACTACGCATTCGGTCCTTAGTGAGAAACTTATTTTAAGATGTAATATTGTGTGTGTGTGTTTTATCTATTTGGTTTTTAGGCTGATGACATCAGAGCTTTGCTGATAGATGCCATGCCCCCAGAGGCCTTACCTACGTGTTTCAAACCTCAGGCTACTGTCGTGAGTGCCTCTCTGATCTCACCAGCATCCACCCCTTCCTGCCTGTCTGCTGCTAGCAGCATAGACAACCTCACTGGCCCCTTAGCCGAACTGGCAGTGGGAGGAGCGTCCAACACTGGGGATGGCGCGGCGGGCGCAGAAAGGAAGGAAGGAGAAGGCAAGTACACCGCTGAACGCCCATTTGGTTTTGGTGTTCTAAATTAACAGATTCCCTTTTTTCTGTTGGTAGTTATTGAACACCTCACTTAAAGACATCCTGTCTATGAGTTTTCATGTACACAACAGTTCGTAAGAATCATGTCTTCATAAATTCCCACTGTTCTGGGCACCAGAATCAGACAGCCATGGCCCCTACCCTCACGGTCTTACCCTCTTTCCCCCATGTTCTGCTGTCCAGGTACCTGAAACTTTGCAACACACTCTTTATTTAATCAGTTGTTGACTCTACTGAAAAGTGTCCTCCATTTGATTTCTCCTGTGCTCAACTCATGGCAGAAAAGTCTAAACAAGTGTATTCCATCCTTTGTATGGCCCTCCTGCCTGTCTGCCATGAGTTTCCCTGCCATGAATAATATATTTGAAGAACTAAGGGCTGGCCTGGGCTTATGCCTTCCTCCAGCTTCCCCAAGAGGGGAAATCTTAGCATTTATATAAAATAAGATGTTTTCTTAAAAAAAAAAAATGTGTTCATAGCATAAATGCCTTGACATCTACATTGTTCTTACGTATATCCCAATACGTCCTATTCCAACTATAGTGTCTTACTGAACTACTGAGTGAGTCTTGTTACTGAAATTATATCAGAAAAATGAAGAGAGATTATGTAAGAAATGAAAACTGAAACAACAGCTGATATGTTTTGATTTTTAAATTCCACTGTTAAATATTTCACTAAAATAATTATATTGTGCTTTAAAATATTAATATAAATACTACTGATAAGATAAACTCTTCTTTTACTTCCCCATAAAATTCAGAGTTAACTTGAAGTGTCTGAATTAAATTTATGTAATTTAGATCATTTTATGCTGTGTAGAAGCAGCTGCACAACCAAGGGTGTGTCAGAGAGCCATGGCTTTAAATAAACACTGAAACTTCCTTTAGATTGATGTACTTCTTTCTGAAAAACTTTAACGTGTGTCTGTTTTAGTTGCGGGTCTTGACATGAATATTAGCCAGTTCCTAAAAAGCCTTGGTCTTGAACATCTTCGGGACATCTTTGAAACAGAACAGGTAAGCTCTCATATATTGTCCAGTCTTTTCAGTTAAATACTAGGAGTTATTAATAGCCAGTTATTCTTTCTTTTTTGCTTCTTAACCACTCTTTTAAAACTCAAAACAGATTTGTGAAGAAGCTAGGGGCATCTACTAATTACGCATCTTTGCAAAATTGTCTAACAGATGGTGAGAGTCTTTAACGTTATGTTGTTGTATCTTCATAAGCAGTCTGGCTCAATATGTTTTATTACATGTCAAAATTTAGGCCATGAAACCACCTCAAAAGAATGTTTTCAAAATCTTCCCTCATTTTGTTTCCAAAAAGTTATTAGCCTTTATTCACCTCATTTTACTACTAATGTGACTGGATTCATTTAAAACTAGTAAGAAATTTTTATGTTAACTATTTAGCAAAATCTTCCTGCAGCAGTTGTCCATTAAACTGAAAAGCAAAATAATTCCTAGGCAAGTGTACCTTTAAAAATTGCTCCTTTATGAAGTTTCCACTGTCTAGCTAGAGACTGAAATATGTTGAACCGGAACTTGGCCATATGCTTAAAGACTTAGACTGTTTTCAGACAGATCTGAAATGCCTGTAAAGATCTTAGTATGAAGTCATCATTAGGGTGTTTATGAATTAAGATCCTTCTGTTTGTCAGTCTGTTTTTATATGGAATAATGAGTTTTTAACTTATCACTATGTGATTTTACTACCATTAAACATCAAGTAATAAATTCCTGAGTTTAACTTGGGTATTATCAATATACAGAATCTTAGAATGGGAAAATTTTTTAGAGATCAGTAAGTCTTTCTCCCAGATATAGGAATTATCCTTTTTATATTGATGTGGAACAATATCTTGTTACAATTTGGACAGGTATAATGAAGTGCTTCTAATCTAAAATACACCCACATCTGCCCCATGTTTAATCTGTTAATCTTCCGTTTATCTTTACACTGTTTTGCACAGAAATCTCACCCCTTTCTGCCTATTAGACTAGCATTAGTTTCATTGGGCTGCCTTGCCAGATTTCCACAGACCTGTGGCTTAAACAATAGAATGGTATTCCTTCACAGTTCTGGAGGCCTGAAGTTCAAAACCGGGGTGTCAGCAGGGCTTCAGTTGCTACAGGGGGTCTAGGGGAGAATCTGCCCCACACCTCTGCTAGCTGCTCGGCCCCTTCAGCTTCTGGCCGCATCCTTTCAGTTTCTGTGTCTGTCTTCACCTGCCTTCTCTGTGTCTGTCTTCTCTTCTGCGTGTCTTTTGTAAGGATGCTTGCACTGAGTTTAAGCCCTCCTCACCTAGTCCGAGATGATCTCCTTATCTCAAGATCCTTAACTAAATTTACATCTGCAAAGTTGTAAAAAAAAAGTTTTCCAGATAAGGTTCTTCTCAAGTTCTGGGGATTAGAACTTGGACATATCTTTTTGATGGTCACCATTCAGCTCGCTGCAACATACTATAGCCCTTCTTAATTTCTAAGACCTAGTAAACTTATTGTGGATTTATCCTTCTAATCAACTACCCACCCCTACAAAGTTTCTCCTAATTTAGCATAATAAGTTCATCTTCTTTTTTAGGTATTCTTTTTATGGATATAGTGTCCAAATTCATGACTGGCCTCTCTGGCCCATTCTGATTTCTTTGTAAGCGTATAGTCAGTTCAGAGTAAATTTAAAACTCCAGGTCTTTTTCATATCAATGATGAAAGATTTTTTATGTCAAGATTTTCTAATGTCTTTCATTTTAGCTAAATTTCTTTATGCCATACATTGTAGTTGATCTTTAATGATCAAAACGGTTGGGTAGAAGTAGCACTGGACTGAAAAAAGACCTTGATTCTGATTAAGGCATTTAACCTATCACTCGCCTTACCTGTAAAATATAACACTTTCAAAAGTCCAGATAATTAAAATTCCCAGCCTCATACTGCTGTGCCAGTTTTTTTTTTTTTTTTTTTTTCAGTTTTTAAAATATGCTTTAATGAAGCAATGGTTGTATTTTCTGTCTGGTGGTAAGGGTTTTATAAATGCTATAATAATTACCTTTGCCTTTAAGCTTCACCTGCCATTGATTCACCCTCTGGCTTGGAGATTTCTTACGGGAATATCCTATACTGTAAGACTCTTCTTCCCTTATCCTCTCCCTGAAGGTATTAAAGCTGTTTTAAAAGCAGTATCCTCAGCTACAGCCATATTCTGGCCATTTCTCTTCTTCCCAAATCATATCCACAATAACTGTGAAATTTCACATAGCTTTGCTTAATAAAAACAAAGACCCAAATTCAAGCAAATCATTCCAGTTAGCCATTTTTCAAGAGTTCAGCCTCTACTGTTATAGTCAGTTTGCATCATAATTTTTTTTTTTACTTTATATGTTCTCTTATAGTAATGGTACCCTGTGGCATACTTATTTTATTGTTTTTAATAGTTTAATCTTACAGTTGGTCCTGTTGACAGCTTATCGTAGTTTCATCAGTTTCATTGTTATCTTTTTCATTGCACTTTTGTTCTGAGTAAATGGTTCCATTGATTTTCCTTTTTCCAGAGTAATTTCTGTATCTTTTTTTTTAATCAATATGTTGATGCTTCCATTTAACGTGTATTACCTAGCCTAATTCCTTCCCTACAGACAAATAATATTATCATTCTCTGTATGGAACTGTGTGTGACTGTCTTCTGGCCCAGTCTTCAAGCAATCAAAAGTTTTATTTTGACTATATTTGTTTCTTGACTAGCCTTTAGTTCTAGAGTAATAAGTTTGTAACCCTTTCCATAACTTATCCAGAGGACTTTTCTGCCACTGACATTCTACATGAGTCCAGTAGACTGTGATGAGGGCGAGGCGTTCAGGAGGCGAGGGCAAGAGTGACGGTGTGTGTGCGTTGCACCCGTTTAGTTCTTGTCTGTTACTCATCTTGAGCCAGTCATTCTGTTTCCTGAGATGCTTTGACACATAACAGAGTATTACTTCTATTCTGATAGATACTTTTCTCCCAGTGGAGTGGGGGAGGAAGATCATTTATTTCTCCTCCTTCAGAGCATCATCACCCCACCTCTTACCTTCACTTATTCTCTCAGAAGTCTCTTAGCTAGCTTGTTTGTCATATAGTTTTTGCCAAGTTCTGTATTAAGTAACATATACCTATTCCTTTATAGTTCAGTGTCGTACCAATGTCACTCGGGCCCTTTCTCTGGAACCTAGCTTCCTGACTGATACTTTTTTTGTGGGAAAGGCTGTTTGATGTACATTGCAATTCCTGGACATAAATGCTATGACTTAGAAGACTCCTTGTGAACATACTTATGGTCCACATATATATATGAAAAGTGACCATATCAATTTTTATTTCAGAATCTAAAGACAAAGGCATGGACTCAGTAAATTCATTATGAACATGATTGCAAAGTTAATTCTAATATCTGTTACTGTAGCCTGCAACCTAACAACATAAAAGAAAGGCCTTTTTTGTTAAAACCCCAGTGTTTCTGCCTTCACCCCAGAGAAAATAAATAAATCTTAGAAACAAGAGGCAGCTCTTAAAGTAACATTCTTGAAGTGAAATTTGCTTTATATGCAAGATGATTTAACTGACACATGGATGATCTTTATGTTAAAGGTTATAATTTGGTTTTAATGTATGCTGAGTATAAATAACTGGCCCAACAAACTTGTAATTTCCTAGATGTAACTAAGTTTTTTTTTCTTAAGTGAGTTAAAGATAATTTTCAGAAAAATATTTCTAGCAGTATAAAAGCTTTGAATCTTGGAGGAACATGTCTAAAATCCACCTTCCAGATATTTCCAATTCTTTTATTATTAATACAGTAATATCATATTCACTCATCATCAGAATTTGGAATAATCTTTACTCCCATGCCTTTCTTTTCCTTCCCCTTTTCTATTACCAGGCCCTTTGAAGTTGCTCTCCAGTTCACCCCTTCCAGTCTCCTCCACCCCACCGTCGTCATCTTGTTCACAGTCACTTTCCCTTCCAGATCTGCACTTCGTACACTGTCCTCCTGAAATACAAGTTTGTATTGCTCTGCTGAAAAGGTGTCCTTGGACATTGTGGACACTATCTTCGCTTGAGGTGTAAGACCCATAGAGACCTGCTCTTAGCCTACTGCTCTGTGTCCATCACTTTTTTGTTCCTGTATATACATTGCACACTAACCGTTTTGAACTTTATTACTGATACTAGAGTCACAGATGTTTTATATTCACTTGGTTTTCCTTTTGTACATAGTGTTCCCTTGGTCGTAAACACCCTTCCTTTCTTCCTCTAAGTCTTCCTCCTCAGCTGAGTTATAACCTTCTTTTAAGAACCTTTCCTGATCCCCTTCTTGTTCCTTTCTTAGTTCCCAGTGCCACTTATAACCTCAACACAGTAACCTTCCTGAGAGTTCCCGTGGGATTCCTCCAAAACATTTACCGACCTTTACCAAATATTTGTGTTTACTTTTTAGCTCCTTGGTAGAGGAACTGTCATGACCTGTAGTGCTAGTGTTCTGTTTGTTCTCTGGCTCCACTGTTTTACTACCAACTGGGGCCAGCTATTTACCTTTCTGAGCTGTAATGGGTCATTTTAGAATTAAATGAAATGTTTAATTAGTCACTTTTTGAGAAATACCTAGCATATAGAAGGTACTTATTAAATACATTATGTATGAATGAATGAACAAGCGAGCATAAATGTAAATTCAGTAGCTAGTTATTTAAGGTTTTCCAGTCCCAATACCAATAAATATAAGGACAAATTGAATACCATGTAACTCAGAGCAGTTAAATTTAATATTTAATTATTTTAGCTCTCTAGTCATCCCTTTTAAGACAAATAAGCAAAGGGAAAGACAAATATGGCAATACATTTCAGCTCTTCTGTATACTATTTTTATGATTTCACTGAGCCTGAATTTCTTCATAAAGACAGTAATAGTATATCATGGGTCATTATGAGGATGAAATGAGGTATTCATTTCACGATTGGAATCACATAATGAACAAACGTATCAAACATTCTCCGTTTCTTCTCTGGAACCTAATACTATGTTTTGTTGGCCTGGTTTCTGCTTCTTTCAGACTTACAATATACGTATCAATTTAGAAAAGCTAAAAGACTCTTTAAATTGAAGCTGCCACATAGATATGAGATCCTATTTTTATGTCTACCTGAAGTTTAGAAGAAAAAAGTGGAATATCAATAATGTAGTAAACCTTGTACATGGTTTCCAAATTATATTAAAATCACGTCTAGCTAAAAATGTAAAGACTCCTATTATGTTTCAAACTATGCTGTCTCAAAGATGTACATTTCAGAACTGTGGTTTTTTTACAAGCTCTGCGGAAAACTTCCTTTGGGTGATTGGAAGTGAATTGCCCATTTTGTGCGATGGAGAGATTATTTCTTAAATGGCCACTTAGGAGCAATATAGCAGATTATTTCCAAAGAGTGAATGATGTATGCTTTTTGCTCTGAGAAGATCAGACTCATTTTATTCTGACAGTAAAAATCATCAGAGTTCCAGACCTAATTTGTTAGGTTTTTTTAATGTTATGTGCAAGTATAAAGGTAGAGAAGGCCATAGATAAAAATATCTTGAGTTGGAAAAGAGTGTTTATCAACGGATTTCTCGGTTTCCCAAGGAAAAAGAAAATCAAAAGCTAATCTTGTAAAGCAGTATTTGGATTGTCACAGGACCAGCTGCTTCTGAGCTGAAAATTCAGGAGATGCCACTGCTGATTTCACCCTGTGCATTCAGAGCACCACCACTGGGTGGCGGTAGAGGCGCAGTTACTCTTAGTCAACAAAGAAAGGACTAGAGACCTTAGATCTTGAATTGTAGAAGCGAACCACCTGCATTTACAGGGATAAATCACCAAAACTTAAAAAAAAAAAAAAAATACCAAAACTTTTAAACCACTGTTTTGAACAAAAATAAAATGTATGTTAGACTTCAGGGATTGTTAGGTGGCTTTTAAGCTCTTAAAATTCTACCTACTCTCTTTTCTCCAAAATGGAGTTCTTTATATAGTTTCTATATATGATGGTTTGTAATCTAATTAAACACTTGTGATATAAATCTTGCTACTTTCTCAAGCAGCCTCTTCCATGCTTGAATACTTCTTAGCACCAGGAAGTTCTTTCTTATTTTTATATAAATCCCATTCCCTAAAGTTTCTTCTGTTTCATTGTGCTGAGCCCCTCTTTCCACTACCATTCATCTTTGCCTCCTTCTGGATATTGAGATCTGGTATTTCCCCCATTTTCAAGCTGCTGGTTGTCTCCTCTTATAGCTTGAGGCAAGCAAAATGTGGTAGAATGAAGTAATCAAAAGGAAAAATGGCAGTGATCATTTTATATTTCTATAGCATTGTTTCTCCCATTTTCCTTCTCCATGGACTGAAAGCAAATCAAGGAGTATTTCAAGTGAGCAAAACCTGGTAAGTTTATGAAGGCAACTTTAAGAAGATTTAAGTTCATGCTGATAAAGGAGACAAGAATTTTATTAATTTGACTGGATACTGGAACACTGAAGACAAATGGAAGAGTTTTCATCATCTGAAGAACTCTTAAAGATTTAGCAATTTTGTTTCATTTTTCAGATTACACTAGATGTGTTGGCTGATATGGGTCATGAAGAGTTAAAAGAAATAGGCATCAATGCATATGGACACCGCCATAAATTAATCAAGGGAGTAGAAAGACTCTTAGGTGGACAACAAGGTAAGCTGTTGAAAAATAAAGAGGTTTCAGAAATTAGTCATAAGGTGTCCTGTGAAGTGGAAGTCGCTCATTTCATGGCCAACTCTTTGCAACACCATGGACTATACAGTCCATGGAATTCTTCAGGCCAGAATACTGGAGTGGGTAGCTAGCTGTTCCCTTCTCCAGGGAATCTTCCCAACCTGGGGATCGAACCCAGGTCTCCCTCATTGCAGGCAGATTCTTTACCAGCTGAGCCACCGGGGAAGCCAAGTGTAAGTGTCCTGCCTGGCATTTAATCAGGTGGCCTGACCCCAGAGCTTATGCACTCAGCTTGTGGCGTCTCCTGCCTGTCCGTCTCCATCGTCAGTCTTGCTCTCCCTCAAGTCATTCAGGCTAAAAATCAGAGTCACTCTTCCCTCTCCCCCATAACACTGCATCCTAAATATCCCTGGAATCTGCACTTCGGTCCTTTCCCACTGCTGTCACCTAATCCACATCACTATCGTCTCTCTCTTGGACTGACACAACCACCTTCCAGCTTATCTCCAACAGTCTCCTTTGCGGCCTCCCACCCCCACCCGGCTCCCCGAACCTTCCTTAGGTGATAACCAGAAAACTCTTTTCAGGATGACTGTATGATCGTATCATTCCGCTGCTTGAAATCCTTCAACAGAGCACTGTTGGTTTTAGGATAAAATCAAACATTCATAACATGACTGTTCATAATCTGACCTTTCTGTCTTACCTTGTGTCCTTTCCCTCCTTCAACATCAGTGCAGTCTTTTTCTGTTGTACTTTGCTGTTACACCAGAGAAGGCGATGGCACCCCACTCCAGTCCTCTTGCCTGGAAAATCCATGGACAGAGGAGCCTGGTAGGCTGCAGTCCATGGGGTCGCTAAGAGTCCGACACGACTGAGCGACTTCACTTTCACTTTTCTCTTTCATGCACTGGAGAAGGAAATGGCAACCCACTCCAGTGTTTTTGCCTGGAGAATTCCAGGGACGGGGGAGCCTGGTGGGCTGCCGTCTCTGGGGTCGCACAGAGTCGGACACGACTGAAGCGACTTAGCATTGCTGTTACACACCTATCTTTGTCTTTTTTTTGGTATACCTCCATGTTTATCATTTCTCTGTTTGTTAGAAGTGCTTTCACTATAGAAAAGCAAAGAGAGAGAAAAGAAACAATTTGAATTAGTCTGCAGAGACAGTAAAATTTCAAGAGTGACATGAAAGTAAATGTTAGCAGGTATTGATCTTGACTCTTGCTTATTTAGCTGTATGAACTCAACAAGAATAATGTACTTTAAACTTATTATATAAGTGACCATTTCAAGCTGTCTCACAGATGATAATTCTTTTAGAAGATAATTCTTACATTTTAGACCTGACTGCATTTAATTACAGAGTGTTCTCTTTTGGATCAGAGTCATGTATGTTCATGATTGAGTTCAACAAATAATTGTTGAGTCTGTTGTGGATATAGGGAACTGTAAGAACAGAGCAAATTGAACCCCAAACACATCTCCCATTTTTTTTTTCTTGTCTTTGGATGTGTTTGTTTAATATAAGCTTATATATTGGGTTCAAGTTGCAAATAGCTTAGACTTGTTCCATAATGTCGATTATTTATGAGAGTTTTCCATAAAATAGAGCCTGGATAGTGTAGACCTTTGCTTACTATGTTAATTTTTCTTCCGGCAGGCACCAATCCTTACTTGACTTTTCACTGTGTTAATCAGGGAACCATTTTGCTGGATCTTGCTCCAGAAGATAAAGAGTATCAGTCAGTAGAAGAGGAGGTAATGTACATCAGAATTTGTCATTATCTTTTCCTGAAATCCCTGCTTACGTCTCTTTTTCCGAGAGAGGTGAACTTGCCTTGTATTGACCGATGGTCCGTGCCCGCTCATCGTCTTGTCTCCTTTGGCCGTTGTGGTGGCGCGCTGCCAGCATGAGAGTAGGACTGTAGACGTGGCGCTGATGCTGGCCCGTCGGAACCGCTCGGGTTTCCAGTGGGTGGGCCACACGTGCGTCTTTACTCTGGAGACTTTGCTGAAACTCGTAGAAGTAAAGACACCCTATAGAACTATTTTCTCATACTGATAAAATGCTACCTAAAAATAATATGGAGTGAGAATCTTGTCTCATAAATAATAAACATCTTCTCATCTTTCTTTTGGAGAAGGCAATGGCACCCCACTCCAGTACTCTTGCCTGGAAAATCCCACGGACAGAAGAGCCTGCTAGGCTGCAGTCCATGGGGTCGCTAGGAGTTGGACATGACTGAGCAACTTCACTTTCACTTTTCGCTTTCATGCATTGGAGAAGGAAATGGCAACCCACTCCAGTGTTCTAGCCTGGAGAATCCCAGGGACAGCGGAGCCCGGTGGGCTGCAGTCTCTGGGGTCGCACAGAGTCGGACACGACTGAAGCTACTTAGCAGCAGCAGCAGCAGCATCTTTCTTTTCATGAAAGTTTTAAATGTGGTTATAAGATAATGTGTGCTCAGGAAACCTGCCTCATAACTCCAGTCATCTTTCATTTCTACAGTCAGTTATTTTAAAGCACCAGAGTCGGACTGTGTGTGAACCTCCTGGTAGATGTGATGCCACAGAGATGCCCCCGCTCCTGATGGCTTATGCCTCACTGAGCTTGTACATCACTAAGTGCCTAATGGCATTATCATAATAAATAAGCTTCCTAACTAATTCCACCGTTTTGCAGAGAAAGGCCTGCCTATATTTTTGTTTGTTTTCCCCGTCTTAATTAGTGCTGATATGATTCCCACCCCAGGGTCTCAGGACCCTGACCCCAGGGTTGCATTAAAGCTCATTCTTAGTTTATCAGGAAAGCATCCTGTTTTCTCCTGTCTTACTGAGTAATCATTCTCCTTGTAGGAACTAAACTCTGGTTATAAGGTCAAAAATTTGTAGTGACTAACTTCACAAAGGGAGCAGTAAGATAGAGAATCAACTCTTTGAGTCAGTTCTCTGAGAACCTTAGGAATTTAAAACATCTTAATTTTCAAATTATCATAATTCTTAATTTGGAGAGTAGAAGAAGGGTAAGTAGTGTTCAGAAGATAGTTATTCCACTTACGTGTTATACCCAGCTTCCTCCGTCTGTGCAAATATACTTTGAGATCCCAGAGCAAAGAGATGACATGGACTTTTTCACCTAAGGGACAAAAATTTATTGATTTTTATCAATTTTTTGTGTTTATTTTCAGCATTAGTGCAATGGGGTATTAGTTCAACGTTAGGAGTTTTAGTTAGACTCAATCACAATGTTGGTTCTCCTCAGTAACAAAAAATAGTAACGTGGATGACTCACTATGGTATTTTACCCCATGACATTTGCAGGAAAACTTTTCAAAGCTTTTATTACAAAATAAATAGAAAGTGCAAAAGTTTGATATTTATGTCTATTTTCTCACCAGAAATACTTACTCACTAAACTTGTTGACTCATTTATAGTGAACTCCTATTTACTTACTAGTGCTGAGTCTTAGACTCATTAGCGAAACAATACAATAGAATTAAAATGTTGAAAACAGGAGGACTATCTTCCGAATTCCACACCAGCATATTTTCAGAAGGTTATTTTGTCTTGTTCTGTAGATGCAAAGTACAATTCGAGAACACCGAGATGGTGGTAATGCGGGTGGCGTCTTCAACAGATACAACGTCATTCGAGTAAGTTTGGAGCGTTTCAGGGTGAAGACTGGATTGCACAGCTTGCCTGACTATCAGATATAGCTAGATCAGTTGACATTCATGAGACTAGTATGCTGATAAGACTACCAGCTCCCCCACAAATTTGGACTGTAATTTCTGTTTTCACTATTTCAAAGTAGTATTAAAGGCCTCGATTTTTAATCTGACTGAGTCAGTGATTATATCAGAATGCATACATCTCTTAATCTCAGTATTTTAATTCATAACATGAAATAAATGACTGACTGCCATATGCTTTTTTCAGAGGGGTGTCATAAAGATGAATAAAATCTGTTGATAAATGGTTTAACCCTTTGGGTTAATGGACCTATTGACATTACACCAGTACACATCAGAATTACCTGGGGAGCTTTCTGAAAGTACAGATTTATAGGCCCCTACAACCTGAAGTCCTCAAGTGATTCTGAAGTATAGCCAGGTCAGGTGTAGATAACGAACAAAGAGTGTAGCTGAAAATTGTCACTAAAAACAGAGTATTAACTGAATTATAGTGACCTGGCAACTGTATTGTTTTTAAATAAGGTTTTAAGCAAATGAAACAAAAATTGAACCTCCCTAAAGAAAAACATACTTCTGATTTTAAATTATAAACTGCCAGTTAACATGCATTTCACTGATTCACTTCTTTCTTCCTCATCTTTAAAGATTCAGAAAGTTGTGAACAAGAAGTTGAGAGAGCGGTTCTGCCACAGACAGAAGGAAGTGTCTGAGGAGAACCACAACCACCACAACGAGCGCATGTTGTTTCACGGTGAGCACCCGCTGGTCATCAGCTCTGTGTTTGCGAACTCCAGGAAGGTGAAAAGCCTGTGGCATTGATTGTATTCGTGTTGTGTTAAAAATGGTTTTTATTTATCTTTTTCATTACATGTTGGTACCAGCTTTCTAAAGCATTACATGTATGGGCTTTCCAAGGCACGTACAAGGCAAATAACTTATCTGAAATTGTCTCAGAATTTAAATTGCATGCTGAGCCATCTAGATGGTGAAACACTGTTTTTGTTGTAGTTCAGCAGAATTGTTTTAGTTTATTGGATTATCTGTTTTTGCTTAAATCAATACTGGGTGTAAAATAATCTGTATTTTCAAAGTTACATTGTACTTTGCTATCTAAAATCTCACTATGAGTCCCTGGTAAAATTCTAGTACATGATAGTAATTTATGCATCGTAGACCATCCTACAGAGTAAACTTCTCATGTAAGCATTATTAGTGTTACTCTGCCAAGTGCAAATAGTATGTAGATAATAGAGATTCTAGAAAGTGCTCAAAACTGATCTGTCTTTATATTTTTAGGTTCTCCTTTCATTAATGCCATTATTCATAAAGGGTTTGATGAGCGACATGCATATATAGGAGGAATGTTTGGTGCTGGGATTTATTTTGCTGAAAACTCTTCTAAAAGCAACCAGTATGTGTATGGAATCGGAGGAGGAACAGGCTGTCCCACGCACAAAGACCGGTCATGTTATATATGTCACAGGTGAGCATCATGCCTTCTGTGTAAGGGTTGCTACCCTCAGGTCATGGACCAGATTAGTTTCTCAGGCTCTGCAGAAGTCACAGGTCATTCTCACTCTTACTCCTAACAAATCAGACCGTGTTGAAGGTTAGATAGGAATAGCTGATCTGCCCCTACCCTAATCAGAGCAGTGACATCAGAGCTGACAGCAGTTGTGGTAAAAGCCAGGTATTTGTCTGGGAAAAGCCATTCATAGGTTACAGCGAAGCTCCCTCCATCTTGACTTTCTCCCTGGGCTCCACTCTTGACTTTCTCCCTGGGCTCCACTCTCCTTATTTTAGATTCAGGACAAAATTGAGAATTATTTCTGGAGAACAAGGAACCTCTAGCACTAATCACATTTGAACTAGAGCACATAACTTCTCTAAACAAGTAGAATCTTTCATTTGTTCCTGGTCAGCGTTTGCCCCACAGGGTATTGGTATCCCACACTGGGACCACTGCATCTGCAGGCCGCACACAGGCACAAGGCAAGCTGGTGAGCAGACATGAGCCAGCCAGGCAGGGCCTGCATCTTCTCCTGTCTCCATAGCAACAAGGATGCCCTGGGGCAGGAGGCAGAAGGCAGGAGCGAGGGCTGTCAGGTCACACTCTATGTGACATACGGACACTGGGTATAGCATGGCAGTGGGCCCAGCAGGCTGATCAGGCAGAGTCTCAGCCTGCTCTGAGTAGTGCCACCACAGTGTGGAAATCGAGCTCGAAAAGCTTCCTTCTAATGCAAGTCCAAACCTTTTCCTCTGGGACCTACAAGAGGATACAGTTGATGCCAAGCCAACATTACCAGTAGCATCACACTAAAAAAGCCAGCCCAGGCAGGATTCAATTAAACTGGGTCTAGGACAGTTTTGATTCACAGTAATATTTATTTAGTCATAATGCACAGATCATACTTCATTACTTAAAACTATTTGACTGAATAATAACTATTTACAGTTAACAGTAGGACCAAATCTTATAGCTTAGTTAAGATGTCTATTAATATGTTCAAGTATTTATTAAGGGTTTGCAGACTTTTATTTCAAAGGGCCACAGTGGTAAATATTTTAGGCTTTGCAGGCTGTAGGATCCCTGTCACAGTGACTCAGCTCTGTGCTTGTACAAAAGCAGCTACTGCCAGCCTGTAATGAATGTGTCTGTGTTCCAATAAAGTTTTATTTACAAAAACAGGTGGCAGCCTAGATTTGGCCCATAGTTTGCCAACGCCTAGTTTATTTAATACACTCTCTTCCCAATCAATCTTTCTTTTCCTCCATAATATTTAACAACTGCCTCAATTCATGTTTCACTCAGGTAGTGAACTTTCTGGCCATATATTGAAGCTAAATATTTTTATATATAATCCACTTTTATTATTATTCTTTATCTCCTCTCAGACTTTACGTCTTCATAATGAGTAAACCTAATTTTAACTTCAGACGCTGTTGCCGTCTGCTTATTTTCTTCACTTTTCCTCCTATCTGTCCACACTCATTCTTCCAGAATGCAGTTTCACCAGTATTTGTCTTTTTCCACTAGTCAGAACTTGCCAGGTGTTAATCTGTGATTGATTTCTAAACCATACCAAAACCACTTTAAACTTTAAGTGGAACTATTGAACCTGCTAACTGCTTATAGTAAATCAGTATTTCAAATCTCATCCTATTCCTACTCACAAAATTAAAAATGACATTTAAATTAGCTTGCCTTACGTTAACTATCTTTTTAAAAAATCAATAAACCTACCAGTTATACCATTCTAAGATTTAAAGCTTCCTTGATAGTATTGCTTTGCTTTTTTCTTCAGGCAAATGCTTTTCTGTAGAGTGACCCTTGGCAAGTCCTTTCTGCAGTTCAGCACCATGAAAATGGCCCACGCCCCGCCAGGCCATCACTCTGTCATTGGGAGGCCAAGTGTGAATGGGCTGGCCTACGCCGAATACGTCATCTACAGAGGAGAGCAGGTATGGTGCTCGTGAGATGAGCGAGCCCAGGCTGCTGTAAACAGTGGATTCAAAATGCGAAGACCACATAAGAATTAAAACCATTTACTGTAATAATGTAAATATGAATTTAGTTGAATTTTCAAGTGGATTGAAAAGGAGAAAAAATAGATTAACTATATACACGAAAACAATGTTTTATTATATGCCAACGGTCTTGGGCCAGGTGAGGTGTGGAGCAGGGCGAAGAATTGCAAACAAATTCTGGATTTCATTTAGATCTGTTGATTGTGGGCAAAGATTTGAAACTCTTTCAGGGTGTATTCTGGGATTAAGCAAATGAGTAAATATGTGATGTGTTGATTTGGGGAACTGGGTTCTCACTGTGGAAGAAGAGATGTAAATATGGAATGAGGGAAGGTGAGAATGACTCTAGGGACGGACAGAGATTGGAGGTATTGATAGGAACGAATGGTTTCTAGTAAATGTGTATATGTTTGTACACATTTAAGTATATGCATGTATGGGTTTATGAACAAGAGATATGCTAGGCACATATATATATATGAGTACATATGTGCATGTATTTCTTAGCACTGTCTGCTGAAAGCAAAAAAAAAACAAAACCCAGTAGCAATGAGGACTCCTCAAGCCCAGATCTTGGCCTGTAATACCATGCCCCATAGAAGGATCTTTGAAGAAACAGCTAATTCCAGGGCTGGAGCAGATTAGGAACTTGTTACACCAGAAAGGAATGAAGTCCTCAAAAACAATGATGGGAGCATGTCACAGGGACACAGAGTCAGCTCAGAGTGGCTCCCAGTGGCCAAATCTGAGATAATTTGAACATCAGAATAAGTATAGTAATAAATTTTATACCATTGGAAAGAATAGGAATTTATGATTCCATATGGATAACCAAGAAAGGAAGGGAGAAAGGGAGGAAGGAAGCTTTCAGGTTAAATGAAACCCCAGAGACAGGATAGCTAACTGCAGATTCTCCCCCCAAAGTAGATCTGGTATTAGAAGAGAAAGGACATTATTAGATCTACAAATAAAATTGAAATATAAATGGTAGGTTAAAAAACGTAATATGTCCGTATAAAATTTATATATGAGAATATCCCTATTCTTAGGAAATAAATACTGGCATATTTAGGAATTAAAAAAACCATGACAAGGTATACTACTAAATCTGAAATGACTCAGGGAGAAACATATCTGAATCTCTCTGTGTGTCTGTCTAGTATATAGAGAAGTAGGGAGAAAGTCCACATGATAAAGCAAATAGGATAAATAAAACCTTAACAATATTTGGGTGTAGGTAAAGGGTTGGACTCTTCGCATGAGGTGACCAAAGCACTGGAGTTCCGGCCTTAGCATCATTCCTTCCAAAGAAATCCCAGGACTGATCTCCTTCAGAATGGACTGGTTGGATCTCCTTGCAGTCCAAGGGATTCTCAAGAGTCTTCTCCAACACCACCTTGGAGAAGTGGTCTTCTCCACCACTTTTGATGCTCAAAAGCATCAATTCTTTGGTGCTCAGCTTTCTTAACAGTCCAACTCTCACGTCCATACATGACCACTGGAAAAACCATAGCCTTGACTAGATGGACCTTTGTTGGCAAAGTAATGTCTCTGCTTTTCAATATGCTATCTAGGTTGGTCATAACTTGCCTTCCAAGGAGTAAGTGTCTTTTAATTTCATGGCTGCAATCACCATCTGCAGTGATTTCAGAGCCCCCAAAAATAAAGTCTGACACTGTTTCCACTGGTTCCCCATCTATTTCCCACGAAGGGATGGGACCAGATGCCATGATCTTCGTTTTCTGAATGTTGAGCTTTAAGCCAACTTTTTCACTCTCCACTTTCACTTTCATCAAGAGGCTTTTTAGTTCCTCTTCATTTTCTGCCATAAGGGTGGTGTCATCTGCATATCTGAAGTTACTGATATTTCTCCCGGCAGTCTTGATTCCAGCTTGTGCTTCTTCCACCCCAGCATTTCTCATGATGTACTCTGAATACAAGTTAAATAAGCAGGGTGACAATATACAGCCTTGATGTACTCCTTTTCCTATTTGGAACCAGTCTGTTGTTCCATGTCCAGTTCTAACTGTTGCTTCTTGACCTGCATATAGGTTTCTAAAGAAGCAGGTCAGGTGGTCTGGTATTCCCATCTCTTTCAGAATTTTCCACAGTTTCTTGTGATCCACACAGTCAAAGGCTTTGGCATAGTCAATAAAGCAGAAATAGATGTTTTCTGGAACTCTCTTGCTTTTTCCATGATCCAGCGAATGTTGGCACTTTGATCTCTGGTTCCTCTGCCTTTTCTAAAACCAGCTTGAACGTCTGGAAGTTCATGGCTCACATATTGCTGAAGTCTGGCTTGGAGAATTTTGAGCATTACTTTACTAGCGTGTGAGATGAGTGCAATAGTGCAGTAGTTTGAGCATTCTTTGGCATTGCCTTTCTTTGGGATTGGAATGAAAACTGACCTTTTCCAGTCCTGTGGCCACTGCTGAGTTTTCCAAATTTGCTGGCATATTGAGTGCAGCACTTTCACAGCATCATCTTTCAGGATTTGAAATAGCTCAACCGGAATGCCATCACCTCCACTAGCTTTGTTCGTAGTGATGCTTTCTAAGGCCCACTTGACTTCACATTCCAGGATGTCTGGCTCTAGGTCAGTGATCACACCATCGTGATTATCTGGGTCGTGAAGATCTTTTTTGTACAGTTCTTCTGTGTATTCTCACTACCTCTTCTTAATATCTTCTGCTTCTGTTAGGTCCATACCATTTCTGTCCTTTATCAAGCCCATCTTTGCATGAAATGTTTCCTTGGTATCTCTGATTTTCTTGAAGAGATCTCTAGTGTTTCCCATTCTGTTGTTTTCCTCTATTTTTTTGCATTGATCACTGAGGAAGGCTTTCTTATCTCTCCTTGCTATTCTTTGGAATTCTGCATTCAGATGCTTATATCTTTCCTTTTCTCCTTTGCTTTTCGCTTCTCTTCTTTTCACAGCTATTTGTAAGGACTCCTCAGACAGCCATTTTGCTTTTTTGTATTTCTTTTCCATGGGGATGGTCTTGATCCCTGTCTCCTGTACAGGGGCAGGAAGAGAAGGGGACTACAGAGAATGAGATGGCTGGATGGCATCACTGACTTGATGGACGTGAGTTTGAGTGAACTCTGGGAGTTGGTGCTGGACAGGGAGGCCTGGCGTGCTGCAATTCATGGGGTTGCAGAGTCGGACACTACTAAGCTATTGAACTGAACTGAACTGAAAAAGGTCGGACACGACTGAGAGACTTTTGAACTTAATGTGCCAGTTTGCAGTTGTTTACAAATAAAGAGTTTTTGAAGTACCACAGAATACTTTTATCAGATTTTTCATTTTAAATCAGAAATGCCCAGCTTCTAGAAAAAATATTTTCACTTTGACTCAGTAATTCTACCTTCAGAAATCTGTTTCAGATAAAATCAGTGACAGTCACATCCCCCAAAAAGCACCTAGAAGGATGTTCATTGCTGTCTCGATTATCATAATGAAAATTTTAAACAAACTAAATATTTAGCAAAAAGGGAACGATTAAATGAATGTTAGTATATTTGTGTGCCTGTGATTTAAAAATATATCTACATGGTATTTGCTAAACAGAATCAACCAAAACATAAGAGCAATTATCTCTGGGTATTAAGATTATAGATGATTACAGTTTTCTCTACCGAACACTTTTCCAGATCTTGTAAGTTAGCTATGGGAAATAGAATTTCATTCACATTTGGGTGGGAAGAAATAACATGTCTAGTATTTGCTGATCTTTTAACCATTTCCCAAGTACTTTGACTTGATAACTTGTTGAAATTCTCTTGCTAGAAACATTTAAAGAATGATGTGGTCCACATCATATTTGAAAGAAAAAAAAAGTACCTTAAAAATGGATAAACTCTGTTGTTTCAGGGGAGCACACCTGTGCTTCCCTATGCAGGTAAACACATGGACAGTGTTAATTATAATGTCTACTAATTGGGTCGTTGCCCATGAGCAATTTCTCCTGACTTATGGTAGTTTTCCTTTGCCAACTTTTCTTTCATTCCCCTTAGTTATACCTTATATCATATTTCACCTTTAGTATCAACATTTCTAAGAACATGTAAATGTTTTATTCAGAGGGTTGATCTGAGGAGCATTATATATTATTGGTGGGATTGTTTCTTTCTTTAGAATTGAAAAGATATATTGAAAATTAACTGCACTGTACTTGAAAGAAAAATAGTTCCAATTTTAGTATATGACTAGACTTAAAATATCAGGAACGTTTTTGTATGTTGTACTTTAAGCCTCACATTAATTAGACATAGAGGAAGTATTCTCTGGTCATTGGCAGTTACAGAGATGTGGCCTGTTTTACTGAAGTGATATGAACAATGCAGAGCAACTTAACCTGGAGAACGGAACAGAACGATTTGTAGAATGATTTTCAAACATACAAAATCATTCAAGGGAGCATGATGCCTCCTCATCTCAGTGGAGAATAAACTATAAACACTTGAGTTTAAATTATAGCATTGAGGATTTGAGTTAAGAAGAATTGCCTGAAAGTGAAAGTCACTCAGTCATGTCCAGCTCTTTGCGACACCAAAAAAGTCCATGGAATTCTCCAGGCCAGAATACTGGAGTGGGTAGCCTTTCCCTTCTCCAGGGGACCTTCCCAACCCAGGGATTGAACCCAGTGTCTCCCACATTGCAGGTGGATTCTTTACCAGCTGAGCCACATCGGAAGCCCAAGAATACTGGAGTGGGTAGCCTACCCCTTCTCCTCCAGATGCAAGATTCGAACTGGGGTCTCCTGCATTCTAGGAAGATTCTTTACCAACTGAGCTATCAGGGAATTTGGCTTCTAAAAGTGATTGTTGAATCTTTTCTTCTAAGTACTTAAAAAAATATGCTGTATGCTCTTAGAACCAGCTTGGGTTTAGAGTAAGACTTGACAGGAAATAATGTTTGTTGGTCTATCCTGGGCCCTTCTGGTCCTGAAGTTTATTAATTCCCTTGCCTTAAAGCCTACTTCTGGACTTTGATATGATTAATTCCTATCTCAAACTATATGCTCAGTCACTCAGTTGTGTCCAATTCTTTGCGACCCCATGAACTATATAGCCCTCCAGGCCCCTCTGTCCATGGGATTTTCCCAGAAAGAACACTGGAGTGGGTTGCCATTATACACAGAAGCAAT
This sequence comes from Bison bison bison, assembly GCF_000754665.1. Classification (NCBI taxonomy): domain Eukaryota; kingdom Metazoa; phylum Chordata; class Mammalia; order Artiodactyla; family Bovidae; genus Bison; species Bison bison. The sequence goes on along the minus strand of NW_011494677.1, from coordinate 8,783,766 downwards.
TCAGTAGCCTAGTGAGTAAGAACCAGAAGCACTCAGAAAATGATCTTTAAGTCATTCATACCATTAGAATCTGCCTAAATTTTACATGTGTTGGGAATCTAAAATACCATACTACCAAATTCAAATACTTGCGTTACCGATTCCTTTGCTTAAGCAACTTTTCTACAAGCAAAAGGATGTATCACACAAAGGATCATAGAAGACAGGGGTAGAGGCTCATCTTCAGAGCCATTCTCTTTCCTGTCAAAGTTGCCTTTCACTAGTCAGCTTGTCAAAATGACCTCCAAACTCTTGCCTCTAGGTTACTGGTGACCCCGCACACCTCGCCTCCCCCCCCACCTCACTCAGTGGGTTACCTCATCATCTATGATTAACTTGAAATCAGTTCAGTGAATTATTCTGTCTTTGACTTTTCTTGAAAATGCTGTGTGACAGCAATCGATGAGGTGACATGAGAAAGATTTTTCTTTGCCTTAGTTTTCTGGTTTTTGGCACGTGACTCTGCTGCTGCTGCTGCTAAGTCACTTCAGTTGTGTCCGACTCTGTGCAACTCCATGGACTGCAGCCTACCAGGCTGCTCCGTCCATGGGATTCTCCAGGCCAGGACACTGGAGTGGGATGCCATTTCCTTCTCCAGTGCATGAAAGTGGAAAGTGAAAGTGAAGTCGCTCAGTCGTGTCTGACTCTTAGCAACCCCATGGACTGCACCCTCCCAGGCTCCTCCATCCATGGGATTTTCTGGGCAACAGTACTGGAGTGGGGTGCCATTGCCTTCTCCCATGGCATGTGACTCTAGGAGGCGTAAATGTGGTGTGACGAATTTACAGTATTCAGAGGTAAAATAACATGATAGCAATTCTAGGATTACAGGGTTTACACAGGTTTACGTACAGAGATGAATGTGGACCTCCTCACTGTCCAGGCACCTATGAATTAGCTGGCCTTTGCAGGCTCTCAAGGTATATGTAGAGTATGGGTTATGACCAGCAGCCTCTGAAGCATCCACGTGAAGCTGGGCTTCAGTATCTTACCTGCCCAAAGGATGATAATGCTTTCTTCCTGTCCTTTCCAGGCATACCCAGAGTATCTGATCACATACCAGATCATGAAGCCGGAAGCTCCTTCACAGACCGCGACAGCCGCAGAACAGAAGACCTAGTGAACGCCCATTGGTAAAGGCCGGATCGGATTTCAGCCCGGGCCTGGATGACAGTGGATTGTTTTCAACAAAATCAATATTCTGTAAATCCCTGACAGCCTAGAAATAAGCTGTTTGTCTTTTATAAAGCATTGCGATAGTGATGAATATAGTATGAGTAACTGATACATACTCAACTGCTACTGTTCCCTTTGAGGAAATGTTTACAGGGGCGGCCTTTTAATATATCTCAGGCTCATTTTCATTGCAGTTATCCATCGCTAAGACAGGACTACTTCGATCTAGACTTAATGGGAAAAAAGACAACATAACCAATACTTTTCCCAAATGTTCACAATTCACACACTACATTTGCTTTTCTACATATGGCCCGTGTATATAATAAATATACACATATGACAGGCTCATTTTTTAGTTTTTTCTGAGCATTATCATCCACTTTTTGTTGCTATCATTGTTGTTGCTTACTTTGAAAATGAGCCCGAGCCTTCCTGAGGATATTTTGCACAGTCACACTGACTAAAATCACTAGTGACATAACCCGAGCTTCCGGCTGAGCAAGGCTTTTAGTGTCCACTTTTTTTCCCCCACTGATTTATTTTTTATCTGTACCTCTTATCAGCATAAACGGAGATGGAAAGGAAAAACGCCACATTTCAGTTTCCTTTTATGATTGGCCAGTCTTACAAGGGAAAAGCACCCAGCATCCACCTGATTTAGGAACTCCCAGGTTCAGAGCAAGTCGAAGCCCATGAGAGCCGCTCGCACTTCCCAATGCAGGCCTGCCTCCAAGGCGTTCAGGACGGTGCTGGAGGGCCAGGAAGAGCCCAGCCGGTGAGAGGCTGTGGTGACGTTCAGAGGGGAGACCGCCGGGGAGGCCTGTGAATCCAGAAGCATTGTTAAGACGCGTGAGGGGCCTGAGGTGCGAAAATACGGCAGCAGAAGAGGACCACGAGGACTTCTCCAAGATAACACTACTTCCCTTCACTTAACCCGAACCACCAGAACTGTCGCCCCAGAAGCAGCTGCCTTACTTCCCAATTCGGTGGAATTACCATACTCCAGTAGAAACACAAAAATACTACTTGATTGTTCCTCTAGTTTAGAAAGCTGGGGTTCAAATCCTGTTTAGTCACTGGGTAGGCGCAAATGGGAGAACTCTTTTGTTTGCTCCAGATTTGGGGTTTATTTTGAGTGAGGTGCTTCAGATAGTTTACATAGGTCCCTGCACTAAATTTTTGAACCATTGTCTCAAACTGCTTAATAGATGAGGAGAACAAAAATGGAAACCAAAGCTCTTTCGGTTGTTTTTTAAATGAGAGAAATAGTCGTACTGTTTCTTCTTGAAATCACTGCTTTGTTTTTTTCCCTCAACATTTGTCAAGTGCACGTTGACACTTGTAAAAAAAAAAAATTATCCGTGACAGTTCTCACACTGGTCCTTTTCATCTTAACTGAATATTGAATTGAGTGCATTAACATATTTACATGGACATGCTGTGTGTCTACTCAGCTTCGAAGCAAAGTAATATAAATGTGGCAGAAAAAAAGGAAAAACAGTGTGATGCAAACTTGCCATTTCAATTTACAGTCCTGAGAACTGATTTGCTTGTTTGTTTTTTTTAATGCAGGTTGATTAAGCTGTGACTTCATTTAATCTCCTAAAGAAAAATAAAATGGTTACATGCAAAGATTCTAGAATAGGGTCTTAAAAACACACATTTTGCTTTCCTTTTGGCTTGAGTCCAATGCTAGAACTAGGCATCAGGAACTAGTTTTGAGTTTTATAGCTGAATCTTGCATGGGTCCTCAAAATTAAATCAAGAATTAGCCTCAGTTGTTGCTTCTATTGAAGTTTTAGTGACCCAAGCTGGGTGTTTGTGTCTTGGCTACTTGTTTAATAGCACTAGAATTCCACACAGAGCTCCCAAGTTTGATATTCATGAAGAGGGCTGTTTTCCTCCCTTCCTTCTTTTTTGCTGTGTTTGTAACAGTGGGTTGAAGGAATTGGCATTTGTGTCGTTTTCAGTAGCTGTGAAAGTGTATACTACTTGCCTCCAATTAGATATAGTTTAAAATGGTAAACACAGCTGTGATTTTTAGTTAAGTAAAAGGATGAATATGGTATGGATCTCAAAAGCTTTATAGCTTCATTAAAAACAGAAGCCACTACCCACTCAACTGTGGTTATATGTCGTTTCCGTCACACTAACTAGGTTAACGGATGTGCCAGTTTGAAACTTCAGCCTTATATTTGAGAAGCTAAGCCGTGGTTCGGTATTTAAACTGCCAATGTTATATCTGACATTCTGTGTGCCGAGTAAAGGTACTGTGTAAGGAAGACATTTGCTGTGCTTCTTGTCTTGTAATGATTTGAGTATGTAGTAGTTCTTGAAGGAATGTGTACATACTACTCATCTGCTGAAGAGAATGAGGTAATCAGTATCTCATAGGAGCCAAATACATTTTTTCAAAACTTGAAAACCAAAGGTTACCCTGAGCACGTTTCAAGTTAGCAGACATTGATTGCATTTGGAGTTTCCACCCATAGTAGTGGGTCTTAAAAGCATGGCATTCGGCTAGGCTGAGATGCAGTTAATTTCTTGTACACGCTCTACAGAAACACTAGCAAGTGAGGGCTTCTAGTACGCCCGCCCCTGAGTGGCCCCTCTGTTTCCCAAACCACAGAGAAGAGAGAATCCAGACCCTCCAGCCCACTGCACGTCTGACATCAAAGGGCTTCTAGCCCTGATGGCCCGATTTGCTAGCTGTTGGCATCAGTTAAGTGGTCTGGACTGGGCACTTTTCTCCTTGTTCTTGGCCTCCTTCCCTTTTCCCCAGATTGCTAATCCGGATTTAGGATTAGCTCCAGCAGTTACCTTTGACCCCACTCATTTGCCTCCTTTCTCTGTCTTGAGTCTTGCATACATACAGCGACTGTACCTCAGTTTCCAGTTCACAACCAGAGTCAGGTAGTAGGCCTCATGTTCTCTGCCTAGAAGATTCGGCCACTTTGTTGACAGATGACAGCGTGGAACCCAGAGTTCTGATTCTGTGCAGAATAATAGCAGTACAACCAGAATCCTTCCTTCATCTTTTTCTTCTTGGAATTTGGAATTCCTGGCTTTTCAGTGACATAAGTAAACAACACTAGGACGTTTGTGTGAGATGACATCCTGCTCCTTTGAGCTTGATATTAGTGGCTACACTAATTTCTCTTTGCTCTCCAAATAGCGAAGTGCATTGATACGTGCAGAGAAATGCCTAAATGTGGCAAATAAAGTAATATAGAGTAATATCATAGCCTCTATTCAAAAAATAAAATTTTGGTGTACGCTAGAAAACAGCATTAGAATGCAATAAGTTGTCTATGTTTATCTCACAGCTGCACTTGGCCACTGCTCACCCTCGTTCTTAAACACCTGTACCTTCTGGATTTCCGTGAACACTTTCAAACAGAAATGGTGTGTACTTTTAAGCACCTTTCCCCTAGGATATCCAGATCCTATTTGTATGATAATCTATGATAAACAGCCTTTTTTCTGTATTTTTCTTTTGGGCAGTTATCTGACATAGAGCTATAGATTTTAATCATTCAGGCAGCGCTCAAAACTAACATTAAGATAGGGTTTCATGTGTCAGAAATTTAAAGACTAAACTTTGATGTCAAATCAGTGACAGAAATTAAAAGAAAGTAATTGTGAAGATGATATTTGTGCTTTGGCTGGATACGTCTAGCATATGAAAAGGAAATGCATTAAAAAAAAACTTAAAAAGTAAGACTACTTCAGATACCTTGTGCATTTTGAAATTAATAGACAATTAAAATTTCTTAAGAAAGCCTTAGCTATGGCAGAGAACTTTTCATCTTTTATATCCTAATAAACACAGAGTTGTAATTCCATTTCTCAGCATGTGAAAGATGTCAGCATGTTGGGTGTATCTCCATGTATCTCACACCTGGTAAACTTAGTTGACAAGAATCTATTTTCTAAGGAATCCTCCTTTATCTGCAGAGGAGCTGAGAGAATCAAACCATCCCCCATTCCTCTGCAGCTGAACTTCCTCAGCTATCAAACATTCTGGTTGAGGGAAATGATTTCAAAACCCATGAAGTTTTGTGCATGTAGGGATTACCAGCAACTCATGAAGTGATAGATACCATGTAGAATTTGAGTGTTGCACAAGCTAATTTTGAATCATTTAAAAATATAAACCACAGTGATAAGTGACAAGCAGTAGGAAGCTAAGATTTTACATACTCCCCAAGACCAAATACGCTCACAAAGTGACCAGTTTTAAACATCTGCAGAGGTTGTTAACTCCTTTGAGAGAATATTCACACGGTAGAGGTGACTGCATTCTGACTCTTCATTTTTTCACATTTTCTTTTATGCTTTACACTTTCACATCTCCATACACACCCCACCACCCATCTTTTTCAAACAGATTTCTCATGCTCTAGGATCTAGAGTGTTTGGTTATTCTTCATAAGCCTGCCCTTTTCCGCAGGCAGCTCTTGAAGCCCCTTGATGTCTCTTTGTGTTTGCAGAGAAGTACAGTTAAACCCTCGTGGAGCGGGGGGAGGTCCCTTACATGCCTCCAGCCCCTCCCAAGGCTCAGGAGGAAAAGCTAGAAAACACAATGAAAATTGGAAAGGAACCAAAATCTTTGAGGCTAATAGCCTAGACCTAGAAGCCGACCTTGACTATATAACCATTCTATTCATGACACAGAATATTTAAACTCTTCTTGTGCATAGAATATCTGCTTCTGCTTCCATTGTTTCAAGCTCACCCTGTCTATTGTCTTTGATACCTACAGACTAAAAGGTACTTATATCAAGGTTTCTCAAAAACATTTACAAAACCAGCTTTGAGGAAATCAAGAGTGTTTCCTGGCAACAGCATTTGAAGTAGTAAGTGTATCTTCTCATTGTGATGTTGGTCTGTGTACATAACCAACGTAGTGACTCTTCGGTTATCATTATTGGTAATGTTTTTATTTGTAGTCTCTGTGACCCACCAATGGCAGGGAGTTCACTTCACTCTCCTGTCCTGTTTTACGTTTGTCTATTTGTAGAATTGCCAGATAAAAGACACCCAGTTAAATTTGAATTTCAGATAAATAATTGTTTTGCTTAAGTATGGTTTGCATTATTTGGCATATATTTACTGTAAAAAATTATTATTTATCTGAAATTCAAACTTAACATCCTGGGCTTTTGGGCTTTGTTTTGTTTCGTTTTACTAAATCTGGCAACCCTGTTGATTTGGTCGTAGGAAATTGCTTACAGCATGTAAATTCTTCTAGACTTCACTCTCACATGGATTGGAGGACCTTTTTTTCCCCCTCACCCTCTTCTTTCCAAAAGAGAGCGTCAAGGAACTCAACCTGCCTGCATGGTGGGTTTCTATTTAAGACATCTTTATGATTATATTTAACCTGTAATTGTGCTTTGGCTAAATGTCTAACTTACAGTACTTGTAATTGTTTAATATTCAATAAAAACATTTTTAAAGTATACGGTATGTGGGTAGCAGTTAGCTCTGAAGTGTTTTCATTTCCCTGTTTGTTCCGTTCAACCTGACCAACCTTAATGTGACTGCCCTAAAACTGCCGGAAAAGACAAACAACAGCTCCCTCTCATCTTCGGACAAGTCTCTATGAGACCCGCACGAAGGGCCTTATCCTCACCTCGCAGCCCACATGGGAGTCACTGAGGTAGGTACAGCAATAGCAGAAGCACAGCTGCCTTTTAGAAATATCTTCACAACAACGGGGCACGCACTTTGGAGACAGACTTCACTCTGGCTCCCAAGGCAGCTGGGAGGCCGGCAAAGTGGTATGGCTCCGGACCTCACTCCCTCCTTGTATCGTGGGAGTGTGGGGCACAGGAGCCAGTGGACTACCTGCCTCTTGTGATGGCACTGCTTTGGTGGCTGTGACTCAGGCTAGAGAAAGTGCACCCTATGAATAGCACTTGTGACCCTTTGTCATTGGGCACGGTTCATTTTTCCTTGTTATTTTATAATCATAAGACAGCACAGTGGGCGTCTAAGCTGAAGGAGCACCTGGCATTACAAAGGTCATCTAAAGACTTTGCTGGTGGTCCAGTGGTTAAGAATCTGCCCACTAATGCAGGGGACGCAGGTTCGATCCCTGGTCAGAGAATTAAGATCCCACATGCCACGCGGCAGCTAAGCCCACATGGCCATAACTAAGATCCAACGCAAACAAATAATATAAAAGGTGATCAGTTCCCATTCAGCTGAGACCTGGCTGCCAGATTTGCAGCTTAGCATCTGCTCTAAAGATCTGCGTCTAGAACAAGGGGAAGGGGATGGTGCAGGACTTCAGTTGGCCAATCCCCACCTGTCCTGTAGAGCTAACAATGAATAAGACGTCTGACAATATGTAGGTGACATGTTCATTTTTTTAATAGGATTCTTGGCATACTTTACTTGGGTCAAAGGCTGATTTGAAAAGTAATTCTATTCATTTCTACTTTGATAATTCTGCTTACAAGTCTGGAGAATGTTATACAAAGCATAAGATAAATTAGGTGTTTAGGAATTACAGATCCAAACTACCATATATAAAATAAATAACAAGGACTTACTTTTGGATGGCATCACTGACTCAATGGACATGAGTTTGAGCAAACTCCTGGAGATGGTGAAGGCCAGGGAAGTCTGGTGTGCTACAGTCCATGGGCTCGCAAAGAGTCAGACATGACTGAGTGACTGAACAACACAAAAATATAGAACAGGGAACTATAATATCTTGTAATATCCTAAATGCAAAAGAATCTATATATAAAGCTGAATCACTTTGCTGTATACCTGAAACTAACAGAACATTGTAAAATACCTATACTTAATTTTGTTTTAAACAGTTTAAAAAGAAGAAAACCATGGATTGAATCCATGGTGGTATGAAGAGGCTGGAGTTTTCAGGAAACCATGGCTGCTGTGGACCACCAGATTGGTTCACAACCCCCAGGAAATTCTACGGGGGCTCTGGGTCTCTTCTATCTGCCAAGTAGGAATAATTTCTGCCAAAGTTATTTAGTAGGAATATTCGGAAGATCTTCAAGTGCTCTTGGGGTCCTAGGAGAAAGCAGAAGTGTAACGAGAAATCTGGCCGGCTACGTAGTCTGTAAGTGCAGCAAGTTTGCTGAAAGACCGTATAGGATGAAGACACCTCAAACTGCCGGAGTTCAAGGCCTGGCTCTGCCACTTATTATTAATAGCCACGTGACTTTGGGAAGCTCCTTACCCTCCCAGTGCCTCAGTCCCTTCATTTTCTTTTTTTTATAAATTTATTCATTTTAATTGGATGCTAATTACTTTACAATATTGTAGTGGTTTTGCCATACATTGCCATGAATCAGCCACAGATGTACATGTGTTCCCCATCCTGAACCCCCCCTCCCCCTCCCCATCCCATCCCTCTGGGTCATCTCAGTGTACCAGCCCCGAGCACCCTGTCTCATGCATTGAACCTGGACTGGCGATTCATTTCACATGATAATATACATGTTTCAGTGCTATTCTCCCAAATCATCCCACCCTCGCCCTCTCCCACAGAGTCCAAAAGACTGTTCTATACATCTGTGTGTCTCTTGCTGTCTCACATATAGGGTCATCGTTACTATCTTTCTAAATTCCATATATATGCGTTAGTATACTGTATTGATGTTTTTCTTTCTGACTTACTTCATTCTGTATAATAAGCTCCAGTGGAACGTCCCTCATGGTCAAGTGGTTAAGACTCTATGCTCCCAATGCAGGGGGCACAGGTTCAATCCCTGGTTGGGGAATTAAGATCCCATATGCCCCACAGTTCATGGGGTCCATGGGGTCACCAAGAGTTGGACACAACTGAGCGACTTTCACTTTTCATGCCCCACAGTTCAGCTAAAAATAAAGACTGTAAAATGGGTCTCCTACTACTAGAAGTTCATAGAGTTGCTGTAAGAATTAAAACTAGCATTTTCTGCTGAGTTTTGTATGGGAACTGAGCTCCTACAGAGTAGACCTGGACACACGGTGAGCGCCTGCTGATTTAGACCCTGGTCAGCTAGTTCTCCTAAGAGAAGGTTGTTAAGAACAGAGGTTGTGGTTTATTTCAAAATGGTTCCTTTCTCTCTCCTACTGCCTAAAGAACAAGGAAATTTTTCTCCAGTGTTTACTATGAGAACCTATTTGAGCTCCTGTAAATAAATCTCACAGAATTGTCACAGTCCCCGATGACTGGGTCCCACTGGAGTTTTGAGCTCTCAGGGTTATCCACATTCAGCCTCTAGCAGTTCATTGCAGTTCTTGTTTTCCTGCTCAGTACTGGTTCCCCGAGCAACCTCAGCTCATGAATCTCAGCTCCAGTAAATTGTTATTCTCTGTATTTGCCTGTCAACTTCTCCAGTCTCGGGGACAATTTCCCCTGTGTCCTTACCTCTCTTACATATCCTAGGAGAGCTGATTTTTCACTCTGTTTGGCTTTTGACGTGTTATTAGGACTTACACCTTCCAAGTTCCTTACATGTAGAACTAGAACCCCCAGATCACAATGACTGTTTAAAATATAGCACTAAAGGCATCATCTATAAAAGAAACTGATAAGCTAAATTTTTATTTACAACTTCTGCAAAAGATTCTGGGTAGAGAATGAGAAGATAAGCCACAGACTGGGAGAAATATTTGCAAAAGGCATATCTGATAAAGCACTACTATCCAAAATATACAAAGAATCCTTAAAACTGGATGTTAAGAAAATCAACAACCTGAGTAAAAAATAGAACAAAGACTTAAACAGACACCTCACCAAAGGAGGTAAACAGATGACGAATAAGCATAGGAAAAGATGTTAATGCAAATTTGAAAAACGACATGCCATTACACACCTGTTCAGATCAGATCAGTCGCTCAGTTGTGTCTGACTCTTTGCGACCCCATGAATCGCAGCACGCCAGGCCTCCCTGTCCATCACCAACTCCCGGAGTTCACTGAGACTCACATCCATCGAGTCAGTGATGCCATCCAGCCATCTCATCCTCTGTCATCCCCTTCTCCTCTTACCCCCAATCCGTCCCAGCATCAGAGTCTTTTCCAATGAGTCAACTCTTCGCATGAGGCCAAAGTACTGGAGTTTCAGCTTTAGCATCATTCCTTCCAAAGAAATCCCAGGGCTGATCTTCAGAATGGACTGGTTGGATCTCCTTGCAGTCCAAGGGACTCTCAAGAGTCTTCTCCAACACCACAGTTCAAAAGCATCAATTCTTCAGTGCT
>NW_011494677.1:8755630-8772784 GCF_000754665.1 Bison bison bison | reverse complement strand
ATCCCAGGATGTCTGGCTCTAGGTCAGTGATCACACCATTGTGATTATCTGGGTCGTGAAGATTTTTTTTGTACAGTTCTTCTGTGTATTCTTGCCATCTCTTCTTAATATCTTCTGCTTCTATTAGGTCCATACCATTTCTGTTGTTTATTGAGCCCATCTTTGCATGAAATGTTCCTTTGGTATCTCTGATTTTCTTGAAGAGATCTCTAGTGTTTCCCATTCTGTTGTTTTCCTCTGTTTCTTTGCACTGATCGCTGAAGAAGGCTTTCTTATCTCTTCTTGCTATTCTTTGAAACTGCATTCAGATGCTTATATCTTTCCTTTTGTCCTTTGCTTTTCGCTTCTCTTCTTTTCACAGCTATTTGTAAGGCCTCCCCAGACAGCCATTTTGCTTTTTTGCATTTATTTTCCATGGGGATGGTCTTGATCCCTGTCTCTGGCCAAAATTTGGAACACTGATACCAAATGCTAGTGAGGATACGGAGCGACAGGAACTCTCATTGTTGGTGGCATGCAAGATGGTATAGTCACCTCAGAAGACAGTTTGGCCATTTCTTACAAAACTAAACATACCGTATATTCCAACAAGAGTGCACTTTGATATTTATGCAAAGGTGTTAAAACTTAGGTCCATACCAATACCCGCGCGCAGGTGTTTCTAAGAGCTTTATTCACAGTTGACAAAACTTGAAAGCAGTCAAATGCCCTTCAGTAGCTGAATGGATAAACAAACTCTGGCACCTCCAGACAGTGGGATATTTGTTCAGCGCTAACAAGAAATGAACTTTCAAGCCATGAAAACACGTGGAAGAAACGTGAATGCTAAGCAAAAGAAGCTGATCTGAAAAGGCTACAGGGTGTGTGATTCCAACTATATGACATTCTGAAAAAGGCAAAACTATGGAGACAAACAGAGAAGTGGTTGCCAGCAGTCAGGAAGGGAGAGATGGCTAAGTGGAGCACAGAGGATGTTCAGAGCAGTGAGAATACCTTCAAAGATACCGTAGAGATGGATGAACGTCACTGCACGCTTACCAAAACCCATAGAAGGTACACCACCCAGAGTGAACCCTATCGCAAACTGTAGACTTTGGGTGATTTTGATGTGTCAACATAGGTTCATCAATTGTAACAAATATACCACTCTGGTAGAGGATGTTGATAATGGAGGAGGCTTTTATCAACCGGAACCAGGGGTTTATGCAAAATCTCTATAACTTCTGCTCAATTTTGCTGAACCCAAAACTGCTCTAAAAAAAATTAAACCTATTTTATAAAGAGAGAGAAGGCTAGAAACACATGTACAAGCATAATGTATACATCAAAACTTCCTCTTTTAGAGAGGAGACATAGAGATGCACATGAAGAAATAAATAATAAATAAAAAATAATTAATTTAAACCTAATCCTCCTTTGACTTCAAGGTGGTGAATAGTGTGAACATGTATTTTAAAAAAGGCTGATGTTTTAAATTCATTTAAAACTGGGGAAGAGAGAGGGTAAATTCAAATATTCTTTATGTTTCTGCCATTTCGAACTGAGGAACTGATTTTGTACACCCGTGCTCCAAAGTTCAGACCCAGGGGAAGTACTGGGAAGAGAGAACAGTAACCCAAGCAAGCCCATCTCTCAGGCACTGACTCAACCTATGATGTTGAAATAAAACATGTTTCCTTGCTCAGCACTGGGACCAACCTATAAGGTAAGCAGCTGTGTTCTCAGTCTCAATATTCTTTAAAATAAGACAGGAGAATGTATACAAAAAGAATGGAAAGCAAAGACTCAAAAAGATAACATTTTTTTTTAAACTATTATAAACAAAGTCAAAAGACAAATAACAAACTGGGAGAAATATCTGCAAATCATACTGTAGAAGGGCTTCCCTTGTAGCTCAGTCTGTAAAGAATCTGCCTGCAGTGCAGGAGACCCGGGTTCCATCCCTAGGTTGGGAAGAGCCCCTGGAGAAGGCAATGGCAACCCACTCCAGTATCCTTGCCTGGAAAATCTCATGGACAGGAAGGAGCCTGGTGGGCTGCAGTCCATGGGGTCGCAAAGAGTCGTGCACGACTGAGCGACTAACATTACTTACTGTAGAAGGGGGCTAATCTCTTTCATACAGAGAGAGTTCCTAAAAGCCTGGAAGATTATTTAAAAAAAAAAAAAAATCAGGTGAAGCAAAAAATGGCGCCTGCAAATGAGCAAAGTTTGTGACGCAGCAAGCTTTTTGTCTCTGGTCGAGCTCTTCTTCCCAGGACGGAAGAAAGTGCAGGTTCCTCATTGGGCAGCACGGGTACGAGCAGTGGGAGGCGATCAAGACTCCAGCATCTTCCCTGGCTGCATCAACAAGGCTGAGGTCTTTGAAGACCAGGTAAACGGGCGCCTCAAGAAGGGACTGGCGGAAGGTAAGGACTATGTGCTGCTCCCAATGGCTGCTCAGCGTTACCTGGTCAACTGGTATGTTCTAGAGCATGACCCGCCCCGCATGGAACGCAAGGTCGTGGAACTGCCCAGCATCCACAAGGTTGAAGTGCGCCCAGTAGAACTGGTGCTTGTCCAGCTCAGTGATACGGACACAACGCCACGTCTCATCTCAGCCCCGCAGATTCTAGTGACCTCGTTTTTGCGCACGGCTTGAGAGCAGTTTCCGGGGCACCCCAGGAAGAGACCCGGCTGTGGCTCAAGAACACGGAGGGCCCTTTTGAGAGGTTGTGCGACGCCTGCGTCACAGTGCTTGACGCCCGCTCTCGAGACTGAGCAGGTGGTCGTCATGGAGACCCGAAACAAGGATGGCGTCTGGCCCAGTGCGCGGCCACAGGCCACGAGCGGAGCGTCGGAGGAGGGTGAGGACTTCCAAGGCCAGCCGGGCATCTGTGGTCTCACCAACCTGGGCAACACGTGCTTCATGAACTCGGCCCTGCAGTGCCTCAGCAACGTGCCGCAGCTCACCGAGTACTTCCTCCAAAACCGCTACCTAGAGGAGCTCAACCTCAGCAACCCGCTGGGCATGAAGGGGGAGATTGCAGAGGCCTATGCCGACCTGGTGAAGCAGGCGTGGTCCGGCCACCACCGCTCCATCGTGCCCTACGTGTTCAAGACCAAGGTCAGCCACTTTGCGTCCCAGTTCCTGGGCTACCAGCTGCATGACTCACAGGAGCTGCTGTCTTTCCTCTTGGATGGACTTCACGAGGACCTCAATCGCGTCAAGAAGAAGGAATACGTGAAGCTGTGCGACGCTGCTGGGAGGCCTGATCAGGAGGTGGCTCAGGAGGCCTGGCAGAACCACAAACGGTGGAACGATTCTGTGATTGTGGACACTTTCCATGGCCTCTTCAAGTCCACCTTGGTGTGCCCTGAGTGTGGCAATGTGTCTGTGACCTTCGACCCCTTCTGCTACCTCAGTGTCCCACTGCCTGTGAGCCACAAGAGGGTCATGGAGATTTTCTTTGTCTCCATGGACCCCCGCCGCAAGCCCGAGCAACACCAGCTCCTGGTCCCCAAGAAAGGCAAGATCTCGGATCTGTGTGTGGCTCTGGCCAAACACACCGGTGTCTCTCCAGAAAGGATGATGGTGGCGGATGTCTTCAGTCACCGCTTCTATAAGATCTACCAAGTGGAGGAGTCTCTGAGCAGCATCTTGGACCGAGACGATATCTTCATATACGAGGTGTCAGGCAGGGCAGCCGGTGGGGAGAACTCCAGAGAGGACGTTGTGCTTCCTGTCTACCTGCGAGAGCGCACCCCAGCCCGGGACTACAAGGGTTCCTACTGTGGCCTGATGCTCTTCGGGCACCCGCTTCTGGTGTCGGTGCCCCGGGACCGGCTCTCGTGGGACGCCCTGTATCACATCCTGCTGTACCGCCTCTCACGCTACGTGACCAGACCCAGCTGGGATGATGAGGAAGATGGGGATGAGAAAGACCTGGAGGGTAAGGACAGCCTCCCTCAGCCTGGACATGGGTCTGGGGGCAGCTCCCAAGACCCTGGGCTGGAGCAGGCTGGGTCCAGCTCTGGAGTCGTGAGCGGTAGTCCGGGCCCTGTGGACACCTCTCCTGGGCCATCTCACTGGCCCCAGAGGGTGCGGCACAAGCACCTCTTCACCCTGCAAAGGGTTAATTCCAATGGGACCAGTGACCGCTCGACCTTCAACGAGGATACCCAGGCGCAGCCGTACATTGCCATTGACTGGGAGCCAGAGATGAAGAAGCGTTACTATGACGAGGTGGAGGCTGAGGGCTACGTGAAGCACAACTGTGTCGGGTACATGCTGAAGAAGGCCCCAGTGCAGCTTCAGGAATGCATCGAGCTCTTCACCACTGTTGAGACCCTGGAGAAGGAAAACCCCTGGTACTGCCCCACTTGCAAGCAGCACCAGCCGGCCACCAAGAAGCTGGACTTGTGGATGCTACCAGAGACACTCATTATCCACCTGAAGCGCTTTTCCTACACCACTTTCTCCCGCGAAAAGCTGGACACCCTTGTGGAGTTTCCTATCCGGGACCTGGACTTCTCTGAGTTTGTCATCAAGCCACAGGACAACTTAGCTCCGGAGCTCTACAAATATGACCTCATCGCGGTTTCCAACCATTATGGGGGCCTGCGGGATGGACACTACACGACGTTTGCCTGCAACAAGGACAGCGGCCAGTGGCACTACTTCGATGACAACAGCGTCTTGCCTGTGACGGAGAATCAGATTGAGTCCAAGGCAGCCTATGTCCTCTTCTACCAGCGCCAGGATGTGGCACGCCGTCTACAACCCCAGGCTGGCTCATTGAACCCCCCGGCATCCTCTGCCTGCGATGCACCACCCAAGTCGGGGTTCATGGATGTAAACTGAGGGGCCCCGGGCCCACCAGAGGGAAGGAAGCTGTCCCAGCTCTCTTCCTTCCCAAAGCCACCCCCGTTCTCTTACCCGTTAGGTGCCCCGCACCAGGCGTCGCAGGCTTAGTCGTGGCTGCTGTTCTCCTGTGCTGCTACATCACTCTCTCCCAGGGAAAAAGAGCTCATGGCTCCTTCCAGCAGTGTGTTCCCTTCAGAGCATCAACATTCCCTTCTATTCTCTATTTATGAGTCTCCCCTTCCTTCTTGTCTTCAGTCCAGGGTGTTCTCAGGGGGTGGGGGTGGGGTGCACCTGAACAGAATGTATTTTCTTTCTGAGACCTTGTACCTTGCACTGTGTATATAAAAGTGCCAGTGTGTTCCTAAAAAAAAAATTCAGATCAGAGTTATAAACACACAGTTCATAGAAAAATACAAATGGTTCTTGAATGTGTAAAAATTGCTCTATCTCATAGAGAAATGCAAATTAAAATTAGTTAACACAAGTTACTTCTCAGACTGACAAAACTCAGGGATTTGTATAACAAGTGTTAGTGAGTGGGTATAAAAGCAGTGGATAGGGAGAGAAGTTACAAAAATATGAACATACTATACCTTCATGTGCTTACTCAAATGACTGGAATACCTTCTTGGTGAATATGTCAAAATCTGGCAACAATTTTTTTTTAAATCTAATAACATTGGTAAATCGGTGGTGAGGTGACTTAGTTGAAAAGGAGGCATTTTATTATATAGGTGTCTATATTTTTAAGATTATTGATCTATGTGAATAATTTATCTACATAAAAGAATTGGGAGTGGGGGCTTCCTTGGTGGTCCAGTGGTTAAGACTTCACACCTGCAAGGGGCTTGGATTCAGTCCCCAGTCAGAGAGAACTACAATCCCTCAGGCCATGCGGTACAGCCAAAAAATGTTGAAAAGAAAGAAATTAGGAGTAAATCATCTCATTTATTGTTGGGTTGAAGCGATTTCCACAATACATCAAGGGAAGCAAGATGCAGAAACTGTGTATTGTATGATCTTGTTTTTATAAAACAAATACCAATAAAATCCCTATATGTAGTTAAACATATAGATACATGGTGTATGCACTTTATACTTTTATACCATATAATACAACACATCATATCATGTATGACTCTGTGGGGATAGAGAGAAAAGGAAGGACATGTGATGGTTAACAGTGGTGGTTTGCAGAATCTGGTGAAGGGAGACATGTGAAAAGAAAATATTTTTTAACAATATGGCTGACATTTTTGAAAGAAAAAAATGGGTGTGCATATATATTTATGTCTGTCTGGAACATAGAACAAAGAAAGAAACATCACCTGCAAGCCACAAGAAAACATAACTATCATGACTCTTTGTTCATGAGCTAGAACATGAAAACACACACGTGTATATATGTATGTGTGTATATATGCACACATGTATCTGTAGAAAGATGGTCATGGAATGTTGAGGGTAAGTGTTTCAGAGATACAGGATTTCAGGAGATTTTTTTGCTTTCTAATATTTGGATGTGTTTGACTTTTTCAATAAAACTGTGTAACTGTGGGAAGGGAAGAAATTGAAACAAGAATAATACATGTTTTCTACATCATGTGGCTCAGTAATTCAAGGCCTGTCCTCTAAATGTACAGTCTGATTTCCAGGTGAAGTGCTTCATTCTGTTTGAAAACTTAAAAGCAGGAGCAATCATCTTAGAAATGAAGAAAGTTGTGACGATGACGACAGAACCATAAATGTGCGGTTCTCCTAGCATCTCTGCTATTCTTGCCCGTTTGCTCAGAATGTTGGAAGAAAATCATTTCCACTGGGAGATGAAAATGAAAAGGGCGTGGAAACATCACTTCGGTTTTCTTACTGGATCCCTTCAAAGCCATGGGTTATATTTTAAAAGGAATAACATTGTTGTAAGCATATATCCAGAATCCGCATTCACCCTAACTACAGAATTCAACCTATAAATCTACAGTCATATTTCTATCAATGGTCATGTGTTCTCTAGGATTAAAAAATAAATCCCCAACTGTTACTTAAAATGAAAAGGAGATGTATAAAGACATACCAGACAAGAGGTGACCAAGCAAACGTAGACATGGTATTATTGATTCCAACGTATCAATAGAATGGCCTTACATACATGGAAAACAAGAAACATCACCTACCTATCAACCACGTGCTGCATGCATGCTGAGTCACTTCAGTTGTGTCCAACTCTTTGCAACCCCATGAACTGTAGCCCGCCAGACTCCTGTGTCCATGGGGATTCTCCAGGCAAGAATACTGGAGTGGACCACCGTGCCTTCCTCCGGGAGATTTTCCCAGCCTATGGATTGAACCCTTGTCTCATGTCTCCTGCATTGGCAGGCGGGTTCTTTACCTCTAGCGCCACCTGGGAAGCCCAGCTGCTGACCACAAGAAGTTGTATAAAGCACAACTTCATGCATGCGAGGCATCATTGAAGTAGAAAACACAAACTGTTAAAGTCTTACACTGTAATTCGGAGTTTATCAAATCCTCCTCATATTTGTAATACATTCCTCTAAGGAACTGACAAAATAAAAATGAAAATATCAGGGTGTTGAATATCATATTTAACTAACTTGATTTTTAGCAACAGAACAAAAGCAGAGACTGTACACTCTGAATGTCTATTTAAAATAACTGGCTTGGCTAACAACTCAAATGTTTTCCTGTTGTCTGGGAGGAAGAAATTTTCCCGCTACCCTTCTACGTTATTTTGACTGGTCTAAGAATTAAATTGGCATGAGATATGTATAGATAAACGGGAGAAAAGCCCACAAAAGTTGAATGACATGTATCCGTGGAATAGACTCAGGAAAACTGAGTAACTCAAAACGAGAAACCCTCCAGTTAAAGACCATCTTCGGCTAAAGATAAAAGAGGATGTTGGGGGTAGTGATTTGGCACTTCAAAGGAAAGGAAGGCAATTTATATGGAGATGAAAAGCAAATGTTTGGTAAATAAATATTTGCTGGGCCCTGCGGAGACAATGGGACGGAGGAATTTTAACAGACTTTGCTGGATTCCTCCCGGTCTACACACCTGGTCCAGGCTAGGTTATCTAAGGTGATGTTCTCTTCCTGAAGCAGGTCCTCTGTCTGCATTCTTCAAGAGGAAGGTCAAAGTTTCTTCCTGAGCCTTTTGTTCCTTCCTTACTTTCAGCTTGAAATAATTTGCATGCCAAAAAGACATTTAGGGATGGCCAGTTTTGCTCCCCTGCACTGTCAAACACTTGAATTTATAAAATGCATAAATCAGAGTCTTGAAGTAATTACACCCAATGGCTCATCTTGGTTACTGAAAATTTCTTAGAGTGGGATGTAAGGCAAGGATATGCAGAAGGAACTTTCACTGTTCTTTGTATTTGCAGTTTTGAATTTTGTGGCAGTGAACATATGTATTTATTTTCGTGTATTAATCATTGAACAACTTTATTGGGATGTAATTTACATACAGTGAAATTTACCATTTTAAGTGTACAAGATTTTTTTCATAAATTTACTAAATGTAAGAGTTGTACAACCACCCCAAGGGGTCACACAGAGTCAGCTTGGCAGCACTTTGGTGGAGATGCCTGGAACCCCAAAGTCAAGTGCAGGAGCTTAACCACTGAACTTTTCTATGGCAATTAGTGGAGAGTCAGTTCCCTCAGCTACTGTTCTAGTTAAAAATAGATTCCCTGGGCTTCCCTGGTGGCTTGGTCATAATCACTTGTAGGAGTTTGTGGAATCTTTGACTCAATGTCTTAGATGGCCCCAAGGATCTCTATTTTTAAAATAATCTATAAAAAAATTTAAAACTTTTTATCACAATGGTGATAGATGGACAGTACAAGTGGTCCCCTTCCAACCTTATGACTTCCTTTCTTTTTTCCATTTTCCTACACACTTCTGCATATTTGTCTCTTCAGGTGAAATCAGGAATATTTTGCCCTGTTCCTCCCAAATTCTGCTGGTGTTTTGATTGAGATCATATTAAATGGATAGGTTAATTTATGGAGAAATAATATCTTTTCAATACTGAGTCTTTTAATCCAAGAATATAGTATGTCCTTCAGCTTTTTTTTAAGTGTTCTTATATGTCCCTTGATAGGACTTTTTTTTTTTTCTATGTCCCTTAGTAGGACTTTATTTTTTTTTTCATTGAAGAATTTTTTTAGTTTTTGGCCACACTGTACCATCTTAGTTCCTGACCAGGGGTTGAACCTGTACCCCCTGCATTGGAAGCACATAGTCTTAACCACTGGACTGCCAGGGAAGTCTAGTCATGCTTTAGCAGGTCCATCAGCTAGGTCTTGCCTATCTCTGGTAAGATTTACTGTAGGCAGTTTATCTTTAAGCTGATATTGTAAACAGAATCTACTACATCTATTTTAAATTGATATTTCATATGGGGAAGCTATTGATTTTTTTCATGTTAATACAATCAACCACTAGCTGAATTCTCTCATTTCTGATAGCTTTTCAGTTGATTCCTGTTTTTCAGATACATATCATCTGCAAATAATTTGGCCTCCCATTTTTCAAACCGTACACCTCATTTCGTTCACTTGCTAATTACATTGACTCGTGCTTCCAAATTGCATTGCTAATTGCATTGCTTACAGTGTTGGAGAAAACTGTTGAGAGTCCCTTGGACAGCAAGGAGATCAAACTAGTCGATTCTAAAGGCAATCAGTCCTGAATATTCATTGGAAGAACTGATGCTGAAGCTGAAGCTTCAGTACTTTGGCCACCTGATGCGAAGAGGGACTCATTACAAAAGATCCTAACGCTGGGAAAGATTGAAAGCAGGAGGAGAAGGGGATGACAGAGGATGAGATGGTTGGATGGCATCACCAACTCGAGGGACGTGAGTTTGAGCAAGCTCTGGGAGTTGGTGATGGACGGGGGGGAGCCTGGCGTGCTGCAGTCCATGGGGTGGCGCAAAGAGTCAGACATGATTGAACTGAACTGAGTGCTTCCAAAATAATGTTAGATAAAAATGACACAGTGGAAATACGTGTTTACTAACATAGCTTTGGTTTACACTTTGGGACATTTGTACTAACTGAATCTGATAGAACCAATCCCCAAATGACCCCTGGGGAACCACTGCCTTATATCACCTTCATCCGTTTACTTCTTCAGCCTGGCCTCGATGCATATTGCTATATCCATGCTCCCAACAGAACATGAGGGAACACAAGGTCTCTAAAATTTCCTAAGATTTTGGGAGCCAGGTCCCTTTGCTCTTGTTGGGGAAGGGTGTGGCAACTCCTTGTACAATCTTTGCTGTAGCCCTAATCACTTGTGCTGTAAGCTGTTTAAGATAGACCTCTCCTGAGAGCCGTCCTTATCACTCCATCCTGTGTCTGGCAGAAAGCAGACTCTCAAAAGCAAAGATTGTATATTAACACATATAAATGCAATCTAGAAAGATGGTACTGACAAATCTAGTCTTAGAGTAGCAATGGAGATGCAGACATAGAGAACAGACTTGCAGACACAGTGGGGAAAGGAGGGGGTGGGATGAATTGAGGGTAGCATTGAAACATATCCAGTACCATGTGTAAAATAGATAGCCAGTGGGAATTTGTTGTATGACTCAGGGAGCTCAACCCGGTGCTATGACAAGCTAGAGGGGTGGGATGGGGTGGGAGGTGGGAGGGAGGTTCAAGAGGAAGGGGACATATATACCTGTAGCTGATTTACATTGATGTACAGCAGAAACCCTGCGTATAAGTTAAATAAGCAGGGTGACAATATACAGCCCTGACGTACTCCTTTTCCTGTTTGGAACCAGTCTGTTGTTCCATGTCCAGTTCTAACTATTGCTTCCTGACCTGTATACAGATTTCTCAAGAGGCAGGTCAGGTGGTCTGGTATTCCCATCTCTTTCAGAATTTTCCACAGTTTATTGTGATCCACACAGTCAAAGGCTTTGGCATAGTCAATAAAGCAGAAATAGATGTTTTTCTGGAACTCTCTTGCTTTTTCTGTGATCCAGCGGATGTTGGCTATTTGATCTCTGGTTCCTCTGATTTTCTGTTTATTTAACTTATATGCAGAGTACATCATGAGAAACGCTGGACTGGAAGAAACAAAAGCTGGAATCAAGATTGCTGGGAGAAATATCAATAACCTCAGATATGCAGATGACACCACCTTTATGGCAGAAAGTGAAGAGGAACTAAAAAGCCTCTTGGTGAAAGTGAAAGTGGAGAGTGAAAAAGTTGGCTTAAAGCTCAACATTCAGAAAACGAAGACCATGGCATCTGGTCCTATCACTTCGTGGAAAATAAATGGGGAAACAGGGGAAACAGTGTCAGACTTTATTTTTCTGGGCTCCAAAATCACTGCAGATGGTGACTGCAGCCATGAAATTAAAAGACGCTTACTCCTTGGAAGGAAGGTTATGACCAACCTAGATAGCATGTTCAAAAGCAGAGACATTACTTTGCCAGCAAAGGTCCATCTAGTCAAGGCTATGGTTTTTCCTGTGGTCATGTACAGAGGTGAGAGTTGGACTGTGAAGAAAGCTGAGCACCAAAGAATTGATGCTTTTGAACTGTGGTGTTGGAGAAGACTCTTGAGAGTCCCTTGGACTGCAAGGAGATCCAACCAGTCCATTCTGAAGATCAGCCCTGGAATTTCTTTGGAAGGAATAATGCTAAAGCTGAAACTCCAGAACTCTGGCCACCTTATGCAAAGAGTTGACTCATTGGAAAAGACTCTGATGCTGGGAGGGATTAGGGGCAGGAGGAGAAGGGGATCACAGAGGATGAGATGGCTGGATGGCATCACCGACTCGATGGACATGAGTCTGAGTGAACTCCAGGAGTTGGTGATGGACAGGGAGGCCTGGCGTGCTGTGATTCATGGGGTCGCAAAGAGTCCAACACGACTGAGTGACTGAACTGAACTGAGGGCAGAAACCGGCACAATATTATAAAACAATTATCCTCCAATTAAAATAAAGAATTTTTTTAAAAAGAAAGCAGACTCTCAGATGAGGACATCTGTGTCTTACCCTTCACTTCTGTCTAAAAAATCCAGTTCTCAGAGATTTCCTCTCTGCCTTCACCTGTCACCTTCCGTGGTGTTCAGGGAGCTCACAGATTTGAGTGGCCCGTCTCCACAAGACTACCATAAATGATTCAGACCTTCCAAGTCATCATATTGGCAGTTTTTCGGGAAAGGATAAACCAAGCCAGAGGTGGTCGAAAATGTATTTATTTTTCTTCAAATGATCTTTGTTTCAAGCAATAAATAAAAACAGACATGTTGACTTTTCTAAAAAAAAAAAAAAAAAAAAAAAAAAAAAAAATCCCCCTAAACTATATACATCCTACAGAAATACAAGCATATCAAATGTAGAAATGACATCACTCTGAAAGATGGGGCTATTTACAGAAATTACAAGTATTGCATTGCTGTCTTGAAGAAGCCTCTTTCTGGCATGACTCATAAGCTCTAAGGGAGAGCAGGGTCCTCTTCCAAGAGGTGGCACTCTCCATCCTTTTTTTCTGACTGCACCATGCGACATGTGGGATCTTAGTTCCCTGACCAGGGATCGAACCCACACTCCCTGCATTAGAAGCACGGGGCTGGACTGCTAGTGAAGTCCCTCTCCATACTTCTTGATAAACAAACAAACTTGCAAAGAAGAGCACTGACAGCCAGAGACGTTCTTCAGTTCCTTAACAACCACAGATCAGCTTTCAAGGGGCGTGAAAAGGGACCTCATCCAGGTCTTAGGCCCCGTGAGCTCCTGACAGAACCCATATTGTCCCTCAGCAGAGCTGGGGCCACGCAGGGCCAGGGACAACTGTCTGCTGTGGTTTCTGCCACACAAGCCAGCTCTGTGTTATCAAGCCCCGGCCTCCAACAGCACCTTGCCATCCAGAAGGTTAAGTTTCCCAAACTCAGTTATGCAAGGACAGCACTTGGGGAGCTTTGAAACCTACTGATGCCCAGGTCCCTCCTCCAGAATTCCTGGTGTACCTCGTCTGGGCTAACGGGCAGCCAAGGCAAACCCCTACTTTACCAACAAAGGCTGGCGGCCAAACTCTGATCTCACGGCCCCCTCCCCTCACATTGAAATCACCCATCCCACCTCCCTCTGCCCATCTTCCCAAGGATTTTGGATTTTTTCTCATATAGAATCAGAATCAACTCTCTAGAATCAGGCTAGAATGGACATCTGAGGAAAATGGCCTCAGAGGCCAAGACTAAGGGTGGGAGCTCCCTACCACCAGCTCACAAATGGCTTCAGTATAATACTGCTGGGAGGGGGGGGCTCCACCCACACCCTGGGGTCACAAAGACACTGGAGGGAACAGCAGCATTCTCCAGTCTCTATACATGATCCAGTGAGTCAATAGCACAGGTCACCATGGATCAAAGTGGCAAAGCTTTCTGACTGCGACAGAAATTGCATGTCACCAGAAATCACTTCATGGGAGAGACACCTGTTGAAACCCAGTGGCTATTTGGAGGGACCTCATGGTTCCGTCTTCATTAGAGCTCTTTCTTGCAAGTCATCAAAGAGGCTTCTGATGGTAAAAGTAGACAGTGACCCCAAATCCCCGATTCCAATCAAGCCCATTTCCTATTTGATTTCTAAGGGTTTGGGGACTCACACTGTTATCAAGTACAAAGAAAATGGCTTTATAAATAGTGGTTTGACACTGCGACACAAGACTTGAATTGGAAAGCAGGGAAGAGACCCAGTCAGGGCGGGTCCTGGGCTCTGACTGTCTGGGCAGCAGGAATCCGGTCTGGGAAAGCACGATACGCAGATTTTGGCAAATGTACACTCATTCTGTAAAAAGTCAATCTGTTCTAAGCTACTTTCCCTCCCCCTTCAAGCAGTCCCTCCTGCGGACCTATCTGTCTGTGGGAACCCACACTTTTCCAGCAGTGGAGCCCATTCGACCTCAATTCATCACACAACATGAAGCAACTTCCAGGAATCAAGGAAGACAAGGGAACGTCCAGCTGAGCTCTCTCAGTAGGTCCAGTGTCATGAACCCGACCCCTCCACGTCTTCAGGAGGGGTTCAGCCAAGCAGCTCCCAGGAAAGGAGGGGGCCTTGGGCTTTTCTAAAAACAGGAAGTGGGAACTCTGGCCACACCCAAGACAGGGCTTGACAAACGTAAGACAAATGATGCCAGGTTCATGTTCATGGAAGGAAACGTGAGGAACCTGGTCCTGTCTGGGACGTGGGGACAAGAAGGAGCATTCCGACACTATGCTGACATCGAGGCTTGAAGTTATTAATGGGTGAGCAGCACTTCGATTCTCAGAGGGCAAAAACAACCCCAAAAAGCAAAACCTAAAGCATGCTCTCATTTCTAGACAAGTTTGGAATTACTGCTAACCTGGCATGGGTAACAACACTGTTCCACAATACTATAAGTTAAATAACCCGTGGTTAGTTCCCTCCTCCCTCCCCCCAAGCCCAACCCACCTGCTCCTTGTTCCAAAAGCCTCTCCTCTATTTGGAAAGGCCCCCTGAAAACGGCATTATCTCAAGAAAGGATTCTACTCTGGCACTCTAATGCCCATCCAGAAACCAGCTTCCCTGCAAAGAGTCTGCCTGACTCCTCACTCACGCTGTCTTGCTGTCCTAATCTTCCACAAGACCTCCAGTGGGGTGTCCACGCCCTTTTTATTCACCTATTCACTTTACAGATATCCACCTACACCAGGAATCTTTTAAGATCACAAGAATTTGTTGGCATACTTCATTCCAAGCAAACCCCCTAAAATTAAAATCTCTGATTTAGGCAAAAGAGGAAAAAAAAAAAACCTGGTGCTTCCACTTCCCTTTCGGGTCTCTCTCTTATTAGCTGGGTTCCCCAAGGACCTTGGCAAATGATTCGCTGCAGGAAAATCTGAACTGCACCCAATTTTAATTTTAGGAGCACCTTACACGATATGGCATTTATCACAGATGATATATAAGTCCTCGGGCAGGTCTAGGAGAAAAACGCTTCCACCGCCAAACTGAGTTACTGATCATCCGAAACGGTTGCATGGTTGCGGTTTCAAATCGCTTCGGTGGTCCATGTGCCCAAGAACCAACTTCAAAGACAGTCTCCAGTCCATATTCAAGGATGCGCTATCTGCGGATGTACACACCCACAGATTCTGGTATCCGAGATGGAAGGAGGGGGTGCTGGAACCAACCTACCAGATACCAAGGGTCAACGCTAAAAACGCCCTCCCTCCCCTTTCTCCTCCTCCCACCCTGCCCCCTTCCCAGCGAAAGCAAATGCAAGCTGATCGTCATGCCATCTCGAACACACCACCTCACTGCACTGACGTCTGCACGCTGCTGTGCTCGCCGGTCCACACCTACATGAACATATTCTAAAGACACGGTCCCTAGACTTTGTGTACTTACATACTCTGAGGAAACTCTCAATAAATACTTTTATTTATTATTAAGCGTAAGTATTCACCCGTTGATGGTGACTTAAAAAGGAAAACCATGTCCTAAAAGATTTCTTCAAAAAAAAAAAAAAAAAATTCCTGTAACTACAACATACAGAAGGACCAAGCACACAGAAGCAGGCACTTCTGGTCAACTTGTTTTCGGCCCTTTGCCTCCCCTCCACCCCCCTCCCCCTAATAAAACCGGGAGGGCACATTTGCCGGGATCTGCGGGTTTCCTAACTTCAAGCCTTACTGCTTTAAAAAAAAAAAATGAGGTAAGAAATTCCTATCTGAAAACTAAAACTGACACACAAACCAAGCCCCAGGTCTTCCCTGCCTGCCGAGGAAGCCGTTATTGCTCTAAGTTGGAGTGTTTTGTTTGCGTTTAAATATGTATTCGAGGTCCTTATTGCCATTCTAGCTGGCCCCACGGTCGGCCAGAGAGATGGATGGAAGGAGCTTGGTTGCCAGGCCCCCTACGGGTCAGTCCGGACCTGCTGCCTGGCCACAGGGCCCCACCCAACGTGGGCTGGTGTCGGTTGGGGAGGGGGGGGGCGTTCCAAGGATTCTAACAGCTGGGGGAGGTGGTGATGGGGCTGTGCAGGTAGGGCAGGCTGCTGGGGGCCGGGTGCACCCCCACAGAGACCGGGAAGCTGAAGACGAACTGCGACGTGGGCGTGGGGGTGGCCTTGCCCCGCTCGCGCAGGGGCCCCGAGGGGCTGGCAGCCTCCACCGCGCAGGACGTGGCCAGCACCTGCGACTCAAACTGCAGCAGCTGCCCCATGAAGCTGAAGTTGGGCGAGATGATGCTCCGCCGCTGCTTGACGAACTCGAAGGCCTCCTCCAGCCGCACGCGCTTCTTCATCATCAGGTAGGCCAGGCAGATGGTGGCCGAGCGGGAGATGCCAGCCTGGCAGTGCACCAGCACGCGACCTCGGCAGTCCTTCACCGCATCTGGGGCAGAGAGCCACGCGCCCGTTAGTGTCCCCAAGTCCCCGTCCTTCCCGCGGGCGGAACAAGGGCGCTGGGGGGAGGATCTGATAAGCATCGGTCGGAGCCCTCCCTCAGAACCACAGAAGGAACAGCCCTCCGAGGCTGACGCCGGGAGAGAGGAAACCCACGGGGCCAGGGAGTGCCGTCGGTTCTAGGCTGTTTTGGAGACTTAACCAAGCAAATGTGCCAGGCTTAGGAAATACACATGCTAAAGCCCGGTGCCAGCACACACGGAGGGGTTTTCATTTGCAGGAGAACAATGACCCAGTTCTCTCTGTGTTTTCCTCCCCACCCCTAAGTCTCATCTGCTTGGCAGGTGGGACATCCAAGGCAAAAGTTCTTGGCTCTATCAGCTACCAATGCCTACGGTTTGTGTAAGTCCATCTTCCTACCCCTGGGCAACTCAACACCCCAAGGGTCAGCCTTCCTTCTGAGAAAGAGGGAAAACAGGCACCCTCTGGCAGGGCCCTTTCTAAGTCCCTCCTTCAACACTCCAGCTCCAAGTGGTTCCCTCTTCCCTCGATTCCTGTCTCTGCCAGCCTTGCACCCAGCGCCCCATTCCTGGACCCGGCGCCCCGGCCAGGGCCAGCCTACCGATGTACTCGATGGCCTCCATGAACCAGGAGCTGATGTCGGCCTTGTGATTGTCCTCCACCGGGATACACTTGTACTGATAGTGTCCTTCGAAGTGGTTCGGGCAGTCGGAGGAGACGTTCAGCAAGGCCGTGATGCCCAGGGCATCCAGCATATCCCTGCGGGCCGCGTGATAGGCACTGCCGAGGTAGAGGAAGGGCAGGATCTCCACCGGACCCCCCTGCAGAAGGGGAGAACAAAGGGGCCCCCCCCAAACATCTTAAGTGTAAG
>NW_011494677.1:8745472-8755407 GCF_000754665.1 Bison bison bison | reverse complement strand
CACCTCCCCCCACCCCCCGTGACCAATGAAGCGGAAGACACAACACTGGCCTTGTTCCATCGTTTGTGATGTGAGGAGCTTACACCTGCTACCACTAAGCTACTTGCTGCAGATCAAAAACAGACGCCACAGCAACCTCGAAGACAAGAGGAGGGATCCTGGCAAAAGGAGGTTATGTTGGCTTTGCTAATGACATGATTCTGAGGCGGATCAACACAAGTGATGTGGGATTTGCGGAGCCGAGTTGCGGGACCCCATCAATTTAGTCCATCTCTGTGTAAAGGAGAGGGCTGGAAGGGGTGTGCTTGTTAAGAATAGCAGTGGCATGAGCTGGTTTTCTTAGAAGGGCTGGTTGTCCACTGGTGTTCACTTCGCATTTACCATTAGCTTGTATGGGGGGCGGACAGCTCTGACTGTTGTGAGCCAGGGCTGGGGTCTCAGCTTCCTACAGAGCAGCCCACACACTTCTGGGCTCCTTGCTTGTCTGCACATAACTCTGGGAGAGAAGTCAGGGACTTATGTCTTTACATTCTTTTTTTATGTAAGGGTAATGAGAGAAGGAAGGGGAAGAATTTCAAAGGAATAATGGATTTCACCTAAGGTCACATCCCAACACTCAGGGTTCATCAATTCACCCAGCATTGAGGGCTTGAGTCCTGAGCCTCTCTAAGCAGAAGTCTGATCTCAGCCCGTACCTGGTCATGCAGTGGGGTCCCACAGGAGCTGCAGCTCAGGTCCAAGGACTCCGCCGTGCTTGGGGGCACAGCAGGTGGGATGGCTGCCAGAGCCTTGGTCTTGGAACAGAATTCTGGGTACTCGGAGGAGAACCTCTCATAGCCACCTGTAAAGGAGAAAGATGCTCGGGTTAATGGGGTCACTGAACAACCAGGAAACCAAACCAGGGGAGAACTTGAACACTACCCTTCATAGAGGAGAGCTGTTGGGAAGCTAGGGCTGGTTGCACCTATATTGGCCACTGGGTGGCGCTGTGGGCCCAGAGATAATGGTTAAGGAGCCCTTCTTCCAGAGATGGGAAGACTGCCTTGGGGAAGAAGGCATCCTAAAAGCTGGAAGAAAAGCTTTAGGGACAAGACTTCGGTTTAGAATGCAGATACACAAAGGAGGATGTGCAGGGGGAGATGAAGAAGGAACGCTTTCTTTACAGTGATGACAAAGAAAGAGGGAAGAGCCACTAGGGGTTTCCATGAGGCCACAATTGAGTCCTGGGACCCACAAAGATATCTGTCATCCCCCAACTCCAGCTCTTCTTTTAGAGAGGTTCTCTAGTGTGGGAGAGAATAAAAAAACTATTATCCTGGCACCAGGCCTTCTGGACCTCAGCAACAGAACAGATGCCAATCACACAGCCTCATGAACAGCTGTTCCATCAACAAGGGGCCAAAACGAGAGGAAACGGGCTTAAATCTAAACAAATCCCTCTTGCCTCATCCAGGTTTGGGGCACGGGAGGATTTCCTGACCTGAGAGTTGCTAAGCCCTGGAATGGTTCTCTGTGGAATCATCTTCCGGGGAAGGAAGGTCGTTTAAGTAAAAGGAGACAAATGGCCAACTTCTGTGGAGTAGCTTTAGTGCCATTCAGGCAAAGGCAGCTGGGCAGGGGTGGGCAGAGACGCAGGAGGAGGCGGGCAGGGAAACACACCAAGAAGAGACAGTCAGCCTGTGTCTCTGATTTTCTTGTGCACTCTGGGACTTTGCTTTGCGGGAAACTTACCATCTATTATTGTCAAAGTTTGGCCCTGCTTGGGTTTTTTTGTGTTGTTTTTTAAATTTTTTGTTGTTGGTTTTTGTTTTGATGTGGACCATTTCTGGAGTCTTGATTGGATGTGTTTGGGGGGCTTCCCAGGTGGCACAGTGGTAAAGAATCTGTCTGCAGTGCAGGAGATGCACACAGGTTCAATCCCTGGGTCAGGAAGATCCCCTGCAGGAGGGCATGACAACCACTCCAGTATTCTCGCCTGGAGAGTCCCATGGATGGAGGAGCCTGGCGGCTACAGTCCACAGCATCACAAAGAGTCGAACACGACTGAGCATGCGTGCACTGCTTCCGTTTTGTGTTTTGGTTTCTTGGCCCTGAGGCAGGTGGGATCTCAGCTCCCCAATCAGGGGGATCACACCTGCGCCCCCTGCATTGGAAGGTGATGTCTCAACCCCTGGACCAACAGGGAAGTCCCCCTGCTTGTATTTTTATTTTGCAGTTTCTATTGGACCAAAAATAGATTAAAAATGAACTCAGCAGGGTCTGCAGGTTGTGGAACAACCACTCAACGGATGGTCACGCAGGCAGCTGGCCCACTACACCTTTATGACTAAGTGACGGGGGGGGTGCCATTGCTCTCTATCCCGACCATTCAAAGCAGTTTTCCAACATGTGATGGTTAGTCAATTCCTTGCCCTGAATCCCAACCCTTGACACTACCGCTTCGGAGAGGAAAGAAAATGATCGTTTGCCACATCATAAGGCTTCCAGAAACAGGGCAGACATTTTTTCCTCTCTGAGCGGGAGGCTCCTGGTTTCCCTCCCCCAGGCTATAAATGGCCATTTCTCTGGTCACAGGCCCTCACTCTGCTGAGTCATAATGACCAGCCTCCCTGGAGGGAAAACCTGCTGGAGGGCCCAGTCCTGCCCTCTTCAGAGGTGCTAGTGGCCTGAGTGGACTTCTTGTCAGAAGCAGCCCTCCCTTTCGCCTATAAACCTGCTAACACTTCCGCCCCCAACGCAGGCTATGAGCAATGAAAGCCGGCAAGTGCCTTTAGCTGAAGCCCCCTGGGATGGGCCTCTGGGATGGAAACTTCGGCAAATGCTGCCCTTTGGAGAAAGTAAAAGAAGTGGGTCCATCCACAAACCAATGTTGAGTGTCTATATGAAACACCATCACTTGCTACTCTGTACTTCTAGAGGATCTGAAAAATTGAGTGAAAGGATCTGTGTGTTTATTACATAATTTGAACATTAAAATACATCTCAGAGATACAAGACGTTGAGGGGTGCCCTCCCAAAAGCTCATCACCTGGACGGGCAGGCCAGCAGTCACAGGAGGGTCAGGGCGAGGCTCCAAGGTCATAGAGAACCAGTAGCTCTTAGGGCTGAAGGAGCCAAGGAGACTCAGTGGTAGAAAGAACGTTCTTCCCGTTGCTGAGAAGGCACAGACCAGGGCATCAGACGGAAGTGAAAGAGCCTTGCCTTTGCAGTCAGATTCACATCTCTGAGTTGAAATGCCAGCCCTGTGAATGAATCATAGGCTGTGCAGCCTGGAGACATCACTGAACCTCTCTGAGCCTCCTCCTCATTTGTAAAATGTAATGAAACTTCCAGGCCGGGAGTCTCTAGTGGGGACTGACTGGAACAGCCAGTGTGCACTGTGCCTGGCCCCAGGGAGACACTCAATGAACGTTTCCTTCTTCAGTACCTAAGGGGACTCCAGCTTCACTCACAACTTCTCACACTCAGGACAGCTTTCTCCTCCTGGGCTTTCCTTCTTTTTTCCAGTGGGCATCTGGAGAGCTGGTAGTTAGGCAGCAGAAGAACAGGTACCAGGCACTTCCTGCATCCCACATCCCCTGCCCAGTCAAGGACATCTGCTACCTCCAGGGCTGACCATCAGTCAATCCCCAGGGAGCAGCAGAACCCTGGAGGGGTCCCCAGCCTGCAGCTGACCCTGGGGGTGTGGCAGGTGTGGGGGATGGGGGAGGGCGCAGGCAGGCCCAGAGACCAGACCAGGCTTGAAAGCGGGGGCTATCTGTCATCTCCCCAAGGCTGCACATAACAGGACAGAGAGATAGCAGTGGTCAGGAAAAGGCACCATTACAATGAAGCGGCAAAATGATTACTGAAAAGTTCTTTCGCTCTGGAGACAGGAGCAAAGGGAGGGTGGAGTCCCTGACATGGGAGCAACGGAAAGGATTTCCCTCCGGAGCCATCATTAGCTGTGGTGGGATCTGTGGCTGGTAGTTACGAGGAGCATCAGCAAAGGACCTCCTTCTGGGGCCCAGGAGCTGCAGTCAGGCCAGGACCTCAGATGAGTAGAACACACCCTTGTGGGGTCGGGAGCTCCCGAGTGATGCAGTGCAGATATAGGAGTGCAGGTCGGGGGCCATTCAGTCCACACCCCAAAAGATCACACTCCGATCCAGGTTAATAAAAATGACAGACCCTCTTAAAAGGAAATGTTCATTATGTGTCAGGCTCTTCCCACCCCGGTATCCAACCAGCAGCCCTGGAAGAAGGCGTGCTGAGCCCCAATTTAACATTAGAGAAAACTGAATTTCATGGCGGCCCCCATGTAAGGGCATTCAGCCCACAGCTGCTGCTGCTGCTGAAGCTGCTGCTAAGTCGCTTCAGTCATGTCCAACTCTGTGCAACCCCACAGACGGCAGCCCACCAGGCTCCCCTGTCCCTGGGATTCTCCAGGCAAGAACACTGGAGTGGGTTGCCATTTCCTTCTCCAATGCATGAAAGTAAAAAGTGAAAGTGAAGTTGCTCAGTCGTGTCCGACTCAGTGAATCCACAGACTGCAGCCTACCCCGCTCTTCCGTCCATGGGATTTTCCAGGCAAGAGTACTGGAGTGGAGTACTGCCTTCTCCAGAAGGGACCTCAAAGTCACTTGGACCCTGGTCATCAGGACCCATCCTGGTGCTTCCCCACCACTGCTTCTCCAGTGGCCCTTCTCTCAGCGACCACCCGTCCAGTGGTTCATCACTCTAGGAAAGAATTTTGATGCGGAAATAGAAAGAATGTCAACAGGGCACTGCTGACATTTCACTGGACTCTGCTTCTCTCCAATGCTTTTCGAACTCCAGGTAGTTATGGAGGAGTCGTGACCAGCATTTTTTTTTTTAATTTAATGA
Source organism: Bison bison bison (assembly GCF_000754665.1). Taxonomy (NCBI): domain Eukaryota; kingdom Metazoa; phylum Chordata; class Mammalia; order Artiodactyla; family Bovidae; genus Bison; species Bison bison. Next base: position 8,750,541 of record NW_011494677.1, on the reverse strand, counting down.
AACAGAATAAAAACAACTTGAACGCACTGCATTTATAGAGGGTGTGATTTCATGGCACTCTGGTTTCACAGTGATGGTCCCCATCACAGGGACTCCCCTGGCACTTAAAGGCACTTGCTGGCTCTTCTTCTCCCAGACTGTACATGGCATGTGCTGCAGTGGGGCACGAGCCCAGTACAGGGCGACAGACACCTGGCCTGGCCGTGAGCTGTTGCAGGACACCACTCATGTCTTACATCTCTTGGGGGAAAGTGTATTTCAAGAGCTCAAATTACGTAATAAACACATGGATCATTTCACTTTTAAAAAAAGGTCAGCTCCTCTAGAAGTATATAGAGTAGCCCTATACTAGGTCCTGATGGAAACGAAACTCAGTTTCTTATGGTGGGTGGTGGGGAAGAAGACTGTTCCCAGCCTCTCTCCTCAGTGCCTGCCTCCCCAGCTCACATCTGTGCAGGTACCATAGCCACGACCCTTTCAGCAAGAGCGAGATTGACTTGTATTTTTTTATCTTTGACCACATCCTGCAGCATTCGGGATCTTAGTTCCCCGACCAGGGATAGAACCTGTGCTGCGGGTACTGGGAGTGCACAGTCTTAGCCACTGGACCACCAGGGAAGTCTCAAGAGCTAGATTTAGATCTCCAAGCTTTATCCAGAACTCATGAGAGGGAAAGTTTATTGCCACTGTACACACGGTGGGGTGGGATGGGAGAACGTCTATCCTGTGGCCTTGGAGCTATGCGGGATGGGAGGGGGTAGGCAGACGGGTGCAGAGGAGCCCCAGCTCTGTTGTGGGAGCTGGAAGAGACACATCCCCTCCTAAGCCCCGTTTTCCACCCTCAGAATGCAAGGATTCCAGACACTATCTTGAAGTTCCAACATTCTGTGCTCCTGAATGGTCATGAACTGACTTGCCGACTACCAACTGACAGCAGGTATATATTTCCATCAGACCTGTGTATTTCCACCTTCTGAACACAATCTCACAACACATTCGCCAGTGAATTCCCTTTTTTTTTTTCCTACGTCCTGTCGCATGTAATTCGGTAACAGATAGGCTGACTAATTTTGACCTGTTTTTCCCATGTTCTTATTTAATAATATACCTTCTAGCCTTAAAGCTCTCATTTTCTCATCTTAATTTTAAAACTGGAGCGTCTGGGGGGGCGGGGCAGAAAGGACTATAATTTTCTACCCAACTTCCTTGAGGAATAACTACGCCTACGGTTCAACTCTGTGTTCTTTTCGTCTTCTCACACAGACAGGGAGGCAGTTTTCAAAGTTGACAGAAACCGTGAAACTGGCTGGCCCCCTGCTCATGTAGGTGGGGCGGGGGAGATGTGTGAGAAGTCCTTTGAAAGGGCAGGCTGCTGTGATGCCCGTCATCTCCCCATAATAGGACTCTTAATGGGGTCTGTGATGGGAAGGACAGCCTCTTGGTGGTGACGATGGTCGCGGATCTTAATGTGGCTGCCACTTTTTCCCTGTTACTCTCTCTACACTCTCATATCAACCTGTTAACAAACAGAGCTCGTGGCCTTGCTGTCCTGGGACATCTTATCAATATCAAACACTGCCCAGCAGGCAAAGTCTGGGGACATCTGAAGGTCCTTTGGCTTTGAGAATTTCCAAGACTTCCAGTTTACATGTATGGGCTCCTCATCTCTGGGTCCTGGGTCTGCTACCTCTGGTGTCCCGGGCAGCTGGCTGGACACTCGAGGTCACACTCTAGGCTGGATCTCGCTTGCAGCCCCTCCAGGTACTTCTCTGCCATCTGCTCCCTTCAGCAATCTGGCTTCCGTCTAGTCTTCATTTCTTCCTCCCCAACTTCCTCTTTGTTAAACGGGAACTGCCTTCCAGGAAGGAAACCAGCTATCTGGTTTCGGATGTTCTGATTTTTTGTAAGGAATTCCTTGGCTCTTTAAAAAGGTCACCCTTTCTCCTCTCTGAGTTCTCGGTGAAGCCCACCTTTCCTGTAAGGGAGCTGAGATGGACTTCCTGACAATCAGGCTGTCACTCTCAGTCAACACCTACTGGAACCATCCAGTGCAGATGATGCAAAGAGTAGTGACTTTGCCTAATTCTTTATAACTCTTTAAAGTCTCACACTCTGGGTTAGGAATTTCCCTTAAGGCCTACCTTTATTTTTATGTTTGTAATTCTAACAGTTCTCCGCTGTCATGGGTATATCGTGTCCTGTTTGCAAGGAGAAAAGCCAGTCCTTTTGCCTTTGGGTGAAAGAGCTGCCCTTAGCATCCCCCAGGATTCTGCCGTTTGGTGCCACTGACCTGGAAATGAGGATGGGCAGGGCAGATGGACACAGAAAGAGAAAAGATGGAACACAGCCACCTGACCTCTGCCCATAGCTCTCAGGATGGGCCTTAGTCGCTGTTCACACGGAAGCTATCACGTCAGGTCGCTATGATCAGGCTTGGGGACCATCGGGTATGAGACTTCCGACCTGGAAGGAGAAGCTGGAGTATATTGATCTTCCCAATTTCTCAAAACAGCTCCAGGACGGCTTTTAAATCAGAACTTGAGTAAGAACTGACAAAGGTCACAGGCTGAGAAGAACTTTAGTTAGAAGAAAAAGTAAGATAATGTTTTTATACCTGAAATCTTCTGTGCAACAGACTGATCTCTTATTGGGGGGATGTGGGAAGTAAAGAATGACGTCTATTAAGGTAAGAAAAATGCTCTTTTTGTCTTTCTCTACTGGGGGGAGGGGGTCTAAAACCCTAAACCAAGGATCTATGAAAGAAAGAGAAAGGGATTTCAAAAGAGATGTGTACTATAATTAAATCTGAAAAGCTGAAATCTCTAAACTGTCCCAAAATGCCTTACAGGGTTTTCAATAAAATGAGTTTTACCCCAGTGGGAAGATTAACTAGCCAAAGGACCAGAAAATGTAGTGATATGGGTTACTGCTTTTAGCAAACCTTGGGTATTATTAGGAATTGTAAAGGCCAGCTAGCACTGCCTTAATCTTAAGTAAAGCTATGAATTCTTGCCTATGGTATTAGTTATTAACTACCTGTAATATATAACCAACTGCCCTTCAAAGTGGCATAAATAGAAAAATCAGCTGTTTAAACACAGTTAATTGGTAAAAGTCCATAGCTTGTGACCAGGAAGGGTAATAGAACCTCTAAAAATATCCGGCTGTTTTTACTGTCCCCCCAGGATGGCAGATATCAACAGTTTTCCACGGCTTAATGTCTGACCACTTTTACTCCACACCCACCACCACACGTGAATGGTTGCACAGAAGGCCCCACTGGCTGCAAAATAAAGGAACAAACTGGGGGGGGGGGGCGTGGAATCATCCAAATTACCCAACACCTAACCAATTCAGGTATTTACTAAAGATAAATCTAAGGGGCTTGTCTCCTCTCGTTTCCCTTTAGTTTCCTGCCCCCAGGGCCTCCTGCGAGGAACCCACGTTTCCTGCTGTTCCGCTGGCTTCTGCACTGTCGGCCCCCAGGCGCACCTCCCCGCAGCGCCAAGGGAGCCCATTTCCTTCTGCCCTCACTGGGGGATTCCTTTGCAGGGGAAGGCAAGGAAAAGAAAGAGGAACTGTGTGAAGACCGCCTCTGTTTAGCACCTAAATGAAAACAGGCTGAGCTGAATAGAATTTGAACCAGTTAACCTCAAAGATGTTCTATCACCACTGCAGAACAAGCTGGAAGGAGATACCCTCCCTCCCCACACTCTGAATTTTAGGCGGCAGTTGCGTCCAAAGGCAGGCTCCCTTTGCTTAGAAAGACCCAGCTGAACCTCTCCTGGCCCCTCCCGGGAGGGCCTATGAAGAGAAGTTGGACCCCACGCCCAGGCCATGACCCTCCCCAGCTCAGAGGATGCGGTCTGGGAGAGGCAGCGAGCGGTCCGCCCCTGCGCGCGCCGGGTCAGGCAACAGGAGGCAGTGCAGGCCTCGGGAGGAAACAGCCCTTAAGCACTCCTTTTCCTTCGGCCAGGCACCTCGCCAACCGCCAGGGGACTGCCGACCCTACAGACTAGCATTTGCCTCGCGCCCGGCGGCCGGCCCGCGGGGCGGCTCTCGATACAGATCTGGCTCCGGGCTCTCCCGGCGGGATTCGGGGGAACCAGGCAGGTGCCGTGAGCCCGAGGAGGGAACCTTAAAAATCTCCTTCTCTCTCCAATAGCGAGGCCTAAGTGCGCGCCCGGAAACCCTAGGGCGGTCCTCTCTGGATTTCTTCCAGGAAAAAAAGAAAACAAAACGAACCCAGACGCCACGTGCGTCCGCTCTGCCTCGAGAAGGGTCCCGGGTTCGGAAGCCGAGCAGGCAGGCGTGCGATCGGGGTCCAAATCCGGAGCGATCGAGGTGAGCACAGCTCGGAGAACACAGCGGCCAGCCCTTGCCACTCGAAGGGGCTTTCGTCCCAGAGAAATTTCTCTCACTGTCCCTACGTGCGCCAGCACCACGCAGAGGACGAGCTATGTGCTCAACCTCGGGGACCCCATCCCCGCGCTCCACCCAGTCCGGGACCACTGGGCTCCCGGCACACCTCGGCGCCCGGGGCCCCAGGGCCCCTGCGCCCAGGTCGCCTCGCTTAGCGCCTGGTCCTTCCGGTGCAAGGCCCTTCCTGGCACTTTCCCTTAAAGCGCTGGGAGGAGAAGGGAGGAACGCTGGGCCCAATCAGAGGTGCCAAAGGCCGCCCTCGCAAAGAAAGAAAAATCAGCAAAATCGCCTTAGTGGTTCAACCAAAGGTCAACAGCAGCATTTCCCCAGCAGCTGACAGGTCAAATGGCCAGGAAACAACTGCCGAGAACAAAGCCCCCCGCTGTTCACAGGGGCCAGCCCGACCCGCCGGCACCGAGCGGTGTGGTCGTGCCTTTTGGAAGGGGCGGTGGGGAGAGGTTTCCGCCGCCGCGCCTCCCGCCCCATCTCCCTTCCTCTCCGGTGAGCGGGACCGGAGAGGAAGGGCAGGAGGGAGGGGGCCGGGGGCGCCGGCAGGGAAAGGGGCGGCCCTTTGATGGCGGGGGTTCGAAACGCCTCCCTCGGGTCCTGGGGCGGCCAGGACCCGCAGCGGGCTAAGGAATGCGCGG
>NW_011494677.1:8744228-8745372 GCF_000754665.1 Bison bison bison | reverse complement strand
GCCCGCTCCCGGCCTGGCCGGGCAGGTGCGGCCGGCGCCCGGGTCCTTCCAGGTACTTGGGTAGCCCTCGGCCCTTTCGGAGTTTAGATTTGGTAAGATCTCCCCTTCCCTGGAGTTTCGCACTTAAGCACGCGCCGCCATCTGAGAGTCTTGAGTCTGAACAAAAGGTCGTTACTTCTCAGCTGCCTTCATTTAAGAGGCCCCGTCCCCCTTAGCGACCCCCGCAAATACTCGGACCTCCAGCCTCCGTCTCCGGAGCCTAGGTCTAGCCCGAGGCGGGAGGGGTTGGCCACCCTTCCTGGTGGAGCTCGGAGTTGGGCGGCACAACCAAGCCCGCAAGCTGACCCTCGTTTTTGCATTTATGAACGGTTGGTTTCCAGCAGGAGCCGCAGAACCGATCGCACCCCAGCGCTCACCCTCCTTCCCTCTCTTCCCCACGTCTTGGAATCTCGTAATCGGATTCGGTGCGGGACCCGGCCATGCCAAACCAACAGGCCTAACCTGTCCCCCACCTCCCGCGTAGTGGCACTTGAGAGCGCTTCCCAGGACTCGAAGGTGGAAAAGCTGCTGAGTCGCTTCTCCCGCAAGGCCAGACCGTTGGTGTAAACAAATGCAGAATCGCCGGGAAGGGTCCGGAAATTGCAGGTGACTGAGCCCTCACCATCTCTGAGGACTTCAGGAGCTCGCACTTGCACACAAATATACAAAAGCCTTGCACACCAGCGCGCGCACAAATACGCACAAAAAAAGCGTTCGGGGGGCATCCCGCAGCCACGAGTCACCCCCAGGCACCTCTTCTGCCCACTAACGCGCAGGCCGCCCAGCCCCGCCGCACCGACCCTCCAGCTCGCGCCCGGCGCCAGCGTTTACCTTTCAGCAGGCAGATGTCGGTGCGCTCGGCGTTGCGACGCAGCGCCTGCACCACCAACGACACGGTGCTGTCCTCACGGAGGCTCTCGGCGCGCGGGCTGCGCTCGTCGTAGACGATGACGGCGGAGTAGAGGCCGGAGCGCAGGCGGGCGCGCACCTCCTCCTCGGCGGGCAGGATCTGCTCCAGGCTCACGGAGCCCTTGGCCCGCCGCCGCACAATAGTGTTGCAGCGCACGTTGACCGAGCCTCGGATGTAGCCCGCGCTGTGCGCCAG
>NW_011494677.1:8742388-8744116 GCF_000754665.1 Bison bison bison | reverse complement strand
GCCGCTACCGCCCGCGCCGCCGCCGTTCTCGTCCCGGTTCATCAGCCTTTTGAGCACGCTGCAGTCCATCTCCCGCAGCTCGTCCACCGTCACCATGGTCGCCGGGAACCGCGTCTGTTGGACACCCGAGGAGGCGAGGGACTCCCGGGCGAGCTGGGCTCCAGGAAGGGGTGAGCGGGGGTCTACGAAAGGGCGCGCGCGAGCAAAAGCGGACGCAAACTTGGCCCCTAGGGGCTCTCACTGGCGAATCTCTTCTCCCGGGTTCCCCTTTCTCCCGCAGCTTCTCGGTTACATAGCAGTCCGGGCGGCCTCGGGCGCCGGGCAGCACGATGCCAAGGGGGAGGTGGTAGTGGAGTGGAGTGTGTTTACGGGAGAGGTACGAGGGCTCCCTTCTGTTGTTGCCTCTATTGTATTTCGCCCGTTGCGCTGCCGTTCCGGCCGCGGTTCCCCCACGAACTGCCGGAGCTCCGCGCTCTGCCCCAGCCAGAGTTTCCTCTCCTCGGCGTATAGATTTATTAATGCTCCTCGGCTCTCCCCCGGGAGGGGGCAGATGCATTACTACCTCGCGAGGCTCCGCCTCTTTCCATTCTGGGCCGCGAGCCCTGCCCCGCCCCCCGCGCCCGCTCCCCGCCCCTGGCGGCTCCCCCCGCCCCTCCGGCCCCACCTCCTCCGCACGCCCCAGCGAGTGAATGGAGTGCCGGCCGCTCGCTCCTGGTCACGGGGACGCGACGTCACAAAGAGCGGAGTAAACAGGGCGCGCGGCGGTCGCCGCCAGGCCCATTCATAAAACCGAGACCTAGAGGAAAAGGGAGGAGGCCTCCGACCCGCAGGCGAGCGGCTGCGCCGGGACTTTGTGAATGGAGCGTGGCGGCGCCTCTACCCTGCCTCCGCTCGCGTCCAGCCCGACCCGAGTTGCCTTGCAGCCACTGCACCCCCGCCTCGGTGGTGGCGGCGATGATACGCGGAAAAAAATCGCCAGCCGAGAAGCTGGCCTAGCGGAGGGCCGGACTCGGTTTTGAGCTTTCATCCCGGTTTACCTCCGCGCTTCCCCCTTGTTAGCCCCGCAGGTGGGCCCCTAGTACCCAAGGGGACTGGGAAACGCCGCATCGCAGCCGGCCCAGCCAGGCCCTCCTCGCCCCAGCCTTACGGAGCGCGTTTGGCCCGCCAGGCGTTTTTGGTTGTTGTTGGTTTTTTTTTTTTTCTAATTGCAGTTTCTCAGACTTTAGCTTCTGTCTTAGCCTGATCGATTTTCATCTTAAGGTATAAATCAGTTTTATAGCTTCCCGAGGAACGTGGGCAAACCCGAATCCAGGAGATGAAAGAGAAAGCCCTCGCGCCCCGAAACCCGGTAATAGGAGTGAAGTGTTGAGTTTGTTGCTTTATGACCCAGAGGGAGACATTAATTGGATCCGGAATGTTGTTCCCAAGGAGGAAGGCGGAGTGCCACTCCCTTCCACGCTTCCTAAAGATGTTTATTTAACCCTGATTGGGGGGGGGGGGGGACGGACATTTTTCGGCTTTTGGAAAAGTCCTCACGCCTCTCGTACTCGTGTGAATTGTCTCTCAGGAAATGACAATTAGGGTCCACATTTGGTGCGAAACTAGACCCCGAGAAATTGACGGGTAAAGAATTTAATACGTCCCAGGGCCGATTCGGGTTTCTTTGCGTCCGTCTTTCCCGGTCCGGTCTCATTTTCCCCGCCCCCGCTTCTACTTATGCATTTTATT